>NC_069499.1:1315365521-1315578021 GCF_027579735.1 Bombina bombina
TGGTATCTTTGTTTGAAATGTATATACAATTATTATACATACCTGTAAAACAATGTACTTTTTATCATTAAAGGGCCACTGAACCCAATTTTTTTCTTTCGTGATTTAGATACAGCATGACATTTTAAGCATCTTTCTAACATACTCCTATTATGAAATTTTCTTTGTTCTCTTGGTATCTTTATTTGAAATTCAAGAATCTAAGTTTAGATGCTGGCCGATTTTTGGTGAACAACCTGGGTTGTTCTTGCTGATTGGTGGATAAATTAATCCACCAATGAACAAGTGCTTTCCAGGGTTCTGAACCAAACAAATAGCTTAGATGCCTTCTTTTTCAAATAAAGATAGCAAGAGAACGAAGAAAATTTGATAATATGAGTAAATTAGAAAGTTGCTTAAAATTACATGCTCTATCTGAATCACTAAAGAAAAAATTTAGGTTCAGTGTCCCTTTAAGTTTCAAGCGAACCTGAAACTTCGGGGGGTAGAAAGCAGCGTCCGCTGCTTGTTCAATCTACCCCATGACTCTCACTGCAGCCATAACAAGAAAAACAGACCATGAAGATTATACACACATTGTCACAATAAACATATCAATATTATGGGTGAATAAAATGAATAATGAATATTATCACTTTTACTTAGGAGGGTTCTGGATTTTGGAAGCCTACTACATAGAATGTGAACATAATGAAAAATACTGACTGCTGTAAAAAAAAGGAAACAAATTAATTAAAGGAGGAAAGAAAGTGGATAAGAGTTAGGTGAAACCTTGTAAATACAATGAAAACATATAATGACATACAGCATCACTATATATGTGCACATGAAAACATTACATGTGATTTCAACATATTCAAATTAGTAAAACCACCAAAATGAGCAAGGAAGATTCTGTTGTTAGAATGTATAATTGCACAAGCAATTGCTTGAACAGCCCTGCCCCATACTCTAACACCATCAGATCTTGTCAATCATACTAGACATATGAGTGCACAAGCTCTTAAATGCAGGCCCAGCTCAATCATGAGACCAAGTGGGTCCAATGGACCCAGGCAACACTTTACAAGGGACAGCACTTCAGTGAATGAGTCAGTCACTGTCAAACCCAGACCACTCTTGTCCTCTTTCTCTGTGGGGGAATTTGCAGGCTCCCATCAACATTATCCTCATCATTCACAAAAATACAGATCCAGTCAAGGAGACATTCAAGGTGGGATAAGTAAATAGCTTCCCTAGCTTCCTTCAAACGTATTGCGCAATTGTGCATAAGCATTGGTTGCATGCATGGAGGCTTAGTAACGCCAGTGGCCTGGCTAGTAGGTTGATAAGCTAATCAGTAGTGTTACTACTGGGGGGAAGTCATTTCATTCTCAGGCCCAGGCAGCATAATATCTTGGGCCAGCCCTGCTTAGGTGGAAGAATGGTTAGGAAGCATTTGGTACAGGCTCACATGAGTGAGACAGAACTTCAAAGGCTCTGAAGTTGCATTCACAGGTTTGTAAATAGAGTCTATTGTTCAAAGACCATAATCTGACTTTGCCAGCGTGGAACACTGGGTTAATGCAATAGTCCCTAGAAAGTAATGGGTCACCAGCCATTCTGTTTTGAAAATAAAACAAATTTTAATTGATCTTTTAGGAAGGGAAGAAGTTATATACCAAATAGAAAAGGGAAGGTTTTAGCCTTTCAGTGTATGTTCTCCCCTGCAAAGGAACAGCTTTTATCTTGACAAACGTTTCTTGATAAAACCAATGTTTCTCCTTATTAAAATATTTTAATATATAAGTTTCACAAATGTATATAATTGTATTTTTATAAAGTGGAATTTCCCTGGTAACTAGGGGCCGATTTATTAAACTGCAGAAGGACATGATATGATATAGCGGATCATGTCTGCAGCACATCGATAAATGCCAATAGCATACGCTGTCAGCATTTATCATTGCACAAGCAGTTCTTGTGAAATACTTGTGCAATGTCGCCCCCTGTAGATTCGCGGCCACTAGCAATGGGTGTCAATTAGCCCAATAGTATAGGATCGGGCAGATTAACCCTTTAAGGACACAGCTTTCAGTTTGCTCAATTGTTTTATGACGGAAAAATTCCGTCATATGTCCTTAAGAGGTTAATGTCCGCAGCCTTAGAGCAGGTGGATAAGTTATGGAGCTGCGGTCTTTAGACTTTATAACTACTGTTTCGGCCCCCATGTGTTTGTCTGTCCAAATTCTGCAAATCTTATAGCAGTGACATTGGTAGCGAGTTGGACAGACTGTGAAAGGGCCCACTCACAGGGGTATTGAGAAGACTACTCAGTGGAGGGTGAAGAGGGAATCATTATGAAGTTCAGGATACTTACTTGTGTACTGTTGATAATAACATTAAAAAAAAATATTCATATAAAGGGCAATTATTTTTCATTGGCCTCATTTATTAAATCACTGACAGATTATCCACTCATGATTGCTGTAGGTGGGTTGCAGACTCTGTAAATCCGCTGCCCACATTTAATAAAGCAAAAATATTTTCTTTTGCAGCGTTGCCCTCTGCATAGACTGCCAATCACCCAAACAAGCAAGTCTGAGAAGGTGGAGAGGGTAAGAAGCTGCAGTCGGATGACCACCACCTCTTAACTTGCAACAAGTAGGCTTACATGAGTGAGCCGGCCCTGCAAGGACGCCAATGCGGCTTCCTCTGCTTGATAAATGGAGCCCCTATTATTAAGTGTTTTTTGTTGTAACATATTAGCTTATAAGGAAAAGCTGTATAGATCAGCATTTTATTAAAAAGGATAATCAATGACTCTTTAAAATGCTCCTTCACAGGTGCACACACAATAAAATGATATCTAATTCTTACATTTGACCTTCATGTTTTCCAGGCGATGTGCTTCATATTACTTCAAAGCCATCTCATGATCATACCTACTACCAAATATGTAATAAGCCTTCATTCATCGGCATCATGAAATGTTTATTATTATTATTATTATTATTAATATCAGGTATTTATAAAGTGCCAGCAAATTACGCAGCGCTATACAAGTAATAGTAAAGCATTACAGGGATGCATTACATACAAAAAACAAACAAGTACAATATTGGGGTACATTACAGTTGAAGGTGCAATAATTGATTTATACAAAAGGAGATGAATGCCCTGCTCTTGAGCACAATCAGTAGTAGTTCACTTTAAATACAAAGTGTCCTGCTGGTAGACGGCTTTCAAATTTACAATCTAAGGGAGAGGGAATCCAATAGGAATGAATGGGAGTCTGACCATAGCGAAAGTTCATGTTCGCTGCTGCCCGATATCTCATTGATTCCTATGGGAGCTGTCTACACCTAACACCCTAACATGTACCCCAAGTCTAAACACCCCTAATCTGCCCCCCCTACACCGCCGCAACTAAATAAATGTATTACCCCCTAAACCGCCGCTCCCGGACCCCGCCGCAACTATAATAAATATGTTAACCCCTAAACCGCCATTCCCGGACCCAGCCGCCACCTACATAATACCTATTAACCCCTATCCTGCCCCCCTATACTGCCGCCATCTATAATAAATTTATTAACCCCTATCCTGCCGATCCCATACCCCGCCGCAACTAAATCAATTGTTTAACCCCTAAACTGCCGCTCCCGGACCCCGCCGCCACCTATATTAAACTTTTTAACCCCTAATCTGCCCCCCTATACAGCCGCCATCTATATTAAACTAATTAACCCCTAAACCTATGTCTAACACTAACCCTAACACCCCCCTATTTAAATAAAAATTACTCTTATTAACTAAATTAATCCTATTTAAAACTAAATACTTACCTATAAAATAAACCCTAAGATAGCTACAATGTAATTAATAATTACATTGTAGCTATTTTAGGATTTATATTTATTTTACAGGCAACTTTGTATTTATTTTAACTAGGTACAATAGTTATTAAATAGTTATTAACTATTTAATAACCACCTAGCTAAAATAAATCCAAAATTACTACACTATCATTAAATTAATTAAATTAATTAACTACAAGTAGCTACAATTAAATACAATCAAATAAACTAAACTAAAGTACAAAAAAACAAACAATAAATTACAGAAAATAAAAAAAGATTACAAGAATTTTAAACTAATTACACCTAATCTAAGCCCCCTAATAAAATAATAATAAAAAAATAAGAAAAGTCCCTACCCTATACTAAATTACAAGGTAACCAGCTCTTTTACCAGCCTTTAAAAGGGCTTTTTGCGGGGCATGCCCCAAAGTAATCAGCTCTTTTGCATGTAAAAAAAAATACAACCCCCCCAACATTAAAACCCACCACCCACATACCCCTACTCTAACCCAAACCCCCCTTAATTAAACCTAACACTACCCCCCTGAAGTTCTCCCTACCTTGAGTCGTGTTCACCCGCCCGGGCCAAAGTCATCATCCAAGGGGCGCTGAAGATGTCTTCCATCCGATAGAAGTCTTCATCCAAGGGGCGCTGAAGAGGTCTTCCATCCGATAGAAGTCTTCATCCAGGTGGCGTCTTCAATCTTCATCCATCCGGAGCGGAGCCATCTTCAAAGCAGCCGATGCAGAGCCATCCTTCTTCACCGACGCATACTCGCCGAATGAATATTCCTTTAAGTGACGTCATCCAAGAGGGCGACCCTCGAATTCCGATTGGCTGATATGATTCTATCAGCCAATTGGAATTAAGGTAGGAAAAATCTGATTGGCTGATCCAATCAGCCAATCAGATTGAGCTCGCATTCTATTGGCTGTTCCGATCAGACAATAGAATGCCAGCTCAATCTGATTGGCTGATTGGATCAGCCAATCAGATTGAACTTTAATCTGATTGGCTGATTGAATCAGCCAATCACATTTTTCCTACTTTCATTCCGATTGGCTGATAGAATCCTATCAGCCAATCGGAATTTGAGGGACACCATCTTGGAATTCGAGGGACACCATCTTGGATGACGTCACTTAAAGGAATATTCATTTGGCGAGTAGGCGTCGGGGAAGAAGGATGGCTCCGTGTTGGGTACTTTGAAGATGGCTCCACTCCACTCCGGATGGATAAAGATTGAAGACGCCACCTGGATGAAGACTTCTATCGGATGGAAGACCTCTTCAGCACCCCTTGGATGATGACTTCGCCCGGCTGGGTGAACACGACTCAAGGTAGGGAGAACTTCAGGGGGGTAGTGTTAGGTTTATTTAAGGGGGGTTTGGGTTAGAGTAGGGGTATGTGGGTGGTGGGTTTTAATGTTGGGGGGGGTTGTATTTTTTTTTACATGCAAAAGAGCTGATTACTTTGGGGCATGCCCCGCAAAAATCCCTTTTAAGCGCTGGTAAAAGAGATGGTTACTTTGTAATGTAGTATAGGGTAGGGACTTTTATTATTTTTTTTTTATTATTATTTTATTAGGGGGCTTAGATTAGGTGTAATTAGTTTAACATTCTTGTAATATTTTTTTATTTTCTGTAATTTAGTGTTTCTTTTTTTTTGTACTTTAGTTTATTTAATTGTATTTAATTATAGCTACTTGTAGGTAATTATTTAATTTATTTAATGATAGTGTAATGTTAGGTTTAATTGTAACTTAGGTTAGGATTTATTTTACAGGTACTTTTGGATTTATTTTAGCTAGGTAGTTATTAAATAGTTAATAACTATTTAATAACTATTGTACCTAGTTAAAATAAATACAAACTTGCCTCTAAAATAAAAATAAACCCTAAGCTAGCTACAATGTAACTATAAGTTATATTGTAGCTATCTTAGGGTTTATTTTATAGGTAAGTATTTAGTTTTAAATAGGATTAATTTAGTTAATAAGAATAATTTTTATTTAGATTTATTAAAATAATATTTAAGTTAGGGTTAGTGTTAGACTTAGGTTTCGGGTTAATTAGTTTAATATAGGTGGCGACGGTGTAGGGGGGCAGATTAGGGGTTAATTAGTTTAATATAGGTGGCGACGGTGTAGGGGGGCAGATTAGGGGTTAATAAGTTTAATATAGGTGGCGGCGGGGTCCGGGAGTGGCGGTTTAGGGGTTAAACAATTGATTTAGTTGCTGTGGGGTATGGGATCCGCCGGATAGGGGTTAATAAATTTATTATAGGTGGCGGCGGTATAGAGGGGCAGGATAGGGGTTAATAGGTATTATGTAGGTGGTGGCGGGGTCTGGGAGCGGCGGTTTAGGGGTTAATAAAGTTTATTTAGTTGCAGGGGGCTCCGGGGGCGCCGGTATAGGGGGTAGAACAGTATAGTATAGTGTGAGTGCTTCGTGACAGCTTATTAATAAAGCTGTGAAAAAGCCGAAGAGCAGCGAGATCGGATGAGTGATAACTATCACAGTCCGCTGCTCATTGCCCCGTATTTGGTGCGCGGCTTTTTGACAGCTTTTTTGATAACTTTGGCGAGCGTATTCAGGTCTGCAGCGGCGATGTGAGGCGAGCTTAGGCGGGCGTATTGGGGCCGGCTATGGCAGGTACGTACAGAGCTTGATAACTAGAGGCCAATGTCTTGATTGGAGATATCAGTCAGATGATTTACCTTGGAAGTTGCAGGGAGATTTTCAGAGATATTGCTCTGGGTGTGAGCTTGGAAGATGAAGTGGGGAGATTTTCTGAGATATTGAGATTTTCTGAGATATTGCTGTGTGTGTGAGCTTGGAAGTGTGAGCTTGGAAGTTGCAGGGAGATTTTCAGAGATATTGCTCTGGGTGTGAGCATGGAAGTTGCAGGGACATTTTCAGAGATATTGCTGTGGGTGTGAGCTTGGAAGTTGCAGGGAGATTTTCAGAGATATTGCTCTGGGTGTGAGCTTGGAAGTTGCAGGGAGATTTTCAGAGATATTGCTCTTGGTGTGAGCTTGGAAGTTGCAGGGAGATTTTCAGAGATATTGCTGTGGGTGTGAGCTTGGAAGTTGCAGGGAGATTTTTAGAGATGTTGCTGTGGGTGAGAGATATTGCTGTGGGTTTATACCACATATACCTTGCATGGGGGCAGTTCTTAACAGTTAAGAGGTGATAAGGTGAACAATCTTCTAGCAGCTTCTCAAAAGATTTTTACAGTGTTGCAATTTAACACCTTGGACCTACTGAAAACACATTTTATCATCTATTGAGAACAATAATTTTACTTTTTACGTACATATTGTAAAGATTAAAGGGATTTGAAACCCACATTTTCTCTTTCAGGATTCAGGATTTTAAACAACTTTCTAATTTACTTCTATAATTTTTTTTTATTATTATTCTCTTGGTATATTTTGTTGAAAGTCGAAATTAAGCACAGCCACTCCTCCCCCATGCAGGCAGGAATAAGGCCACCACGAAGCATTGTGCATAGTATACTAAACATCTTTTGTTGAAAAACAGGAATGGAAGCTTAGAAGTTGGTCCACTTCTGGAGCACTATAAAGCAGCAGTTATCCATTTACAAGAGCACTTGATGGCAGCACTATCTCGTTCCATGTAGTGCTCAGGACATCTTCCTAGGTATCTCTTCAACAAAGAATATCATGGGAATGAAGCAAATTTGATAATAGAAGAAAATTGGAAACTTTTTTAAAAATTGTATATACATCTTTGAGCTCTTCCAGTCATATTAATATATACTTATATTAATAAGTATAAATTAGTGTAATGCTTTAATTCTATGTATATGTATGTATATATACAATATAGTCCTTTGCAGTCAAACTACCCGTGTTATATATTATATGCCTTTAAACACATAACTTATTTATATATATATATATATATATATATATATATATATATATATATATATATATGAATAATTTTTATCAGATAGTGTTTATATGAGTGTATCTGTAATTTTGAATGTATTTATGTGCGTGTTTAGTGAAACTTTTTTTAATGCACTACCCTATACATTTGGGTTTCAGTCATGCAAACCCAATGGGGCCAATTTATAAAATGGCGGAAGGACATGATTCCCTGTAGCGAATCATGTCCGCCCGACATCGCTAAATGCCAACAGCATATGCTGACGGTATTTATCATTGCACAATCATTTCTTGTGAAATGCTTGTGCAATGCTGACCTCTGCACATTTGCGGCCAATCGGCCTCTAGCAGGGGGTGTCAATCATCCCAACTGCTGCTTCTTAACTTAGGTTTCAGGCGGACCTGAAACCTTGGGTGGACACAGCAGCATCCGCTGCTTGTTAAATCCAGCCCCATGAGTGTAAAATGCGATTGTGCTCTTGTGATCACGTTTACTTTAGACTTGCAATACACATGCTATTTCTGTGGTGCGCAAAATGACGATGAAAAAATGATATTGCTTGCGCGTAAAAGTTAGCACGTCACTTGTAATCTAGCCCTTTCTTTATTAATGGGTTACTTGCACTGCTATCACTAACCCTATCCATAGGACTCTATGAAATCTATTTAGTGTATTAACAAATTAGTCCAAATTAGTCTGTTTCAAGGTGGACTGCAATATGTTTAACCATTATGACATGGTGTGTAGAAATAGAAGGTGTCATCCCATGAGAAAAGCAGAGCCCGGTGCAATGTGGGGAGTTTGAGGGTAAGTGTCAGTGCATCTTAAAGGCTAAGGAAGAAAGACAGCAAACATGCGGTACAGCTGAAAATTTGTCCATTGCACATGGAATGGCCAGGAACGCATATTACGAGTCGCGGTAGTATAGGCTGTAATGCAAGCATTTTAGCCTTAACGCAACGTCCATTCCGCACTCAAAAAAATGAGTGCAGGTTTTTTATATCGCCGGTAGGTTGTGCGGGTCGGATAAAAAACTTGCGTTATGCTCTATACCGGCATGATCCATACCGCTATCTGAGAGCAGTAGTTATGGATTTTGCAAAACAACAATGTTTTACAAAACTCATAACTATAATGTTACAAAGTACACTAACACCAATAAACTACCTATTAACCCCTAAACCCCGCCCTCTCACATCGCAAACACTATTTAAAACTTATTAACCTTTAATCTGCCGCCCACCCACATTGCGACTATTAAATACATTTATTAACTCCTAATCTGCCAACCACCCACGCTCCCCAACATCGCCACCACTAAATAAACCCATTAACCCCTAAACCTCCGGCCTCCCACATCGCCACCACTAAATAAACCTATTAACCCCTAAACCTCTGGCCCCTCACATCGCAAAACACTGAATTAAACTATTAACCCCTAAACCTAACACCCCCTAACTTTAAATTAAAATTACAATATAACTATATTTAAAAAAATAAAAGCTTACCTGTGAAATAAAAATAAACCTAACATTAAACTATAAATTAACCTAACCTTACTATTCTAATAAAATAAAAAAAACTACCAATTAAAAATCCTAAATTACATATTAAAAAAACAAACATTACAAAAAAATAAACACTAAAATTACAAAAAATAAAAACCATTAAGATTACAAAAAATAATAAATGAAATTATCAAAAATAAAAACAATTACACCTAATAGTCCTAAAAAAATAAAAAGCACCCCAAAATAAAAGCACCCCCTAGCCTACTATAAACTACCAACCACCCAAAATAAAATCCTAACTCTAAAAAAAAACTAAGTTACCCATTGCCCCTAAAGGGGCATTTGTATGGTCATCAGCTCTTTTACCATTTGCCCAAAGCCCTAATCTGAAAAAAAAAACACAACCAAAAAAAAAAAAAAAAACTACTAACACTAACCCGAAAATATCTACTCATGGTTCCTGAAGTCCGGACATTCATCTCCATCCTGGCAGTCTTCATCCAGGGGGCGATATATTCATCCATCCCAGGGGCGTCTTCTATCTTCATCCCGGCGAGATCGTAGGATTAGTTTTTTTTTTTTTTTTTTTTTTTGGGTGTATTTTTTGTAATTGGTATCGTGCATTGAAGCTTCAGTGTACAGCGGTGACCGTATGAAGAGGACACTCCGCGCAGGATGGAATCGGCTTCCAGGATAGCTCTGTGCTGCCGGGATAAAGATAGAAGATGCCCCTGGGATGGATGAAGGTATAGCCACCTGAATGAAGACTGCTCGTCGCCTGGATAAAGACTTCTCACCGCCTGGATGGAGATGGATGTCCGGACTTCAGGAACCGTGAGTAGATATTCTGAGGTTAGTGTTAGTTTTTTGTTGGTTTTTTGGGGTGTTTTTTTTTCAGATTAGGCCTTTGGGCAAATTGTAAAAGAGCTGAATGTCCTTTTAAGGGCAGTGCAAAAGAGCTAAATGCCCTTTTAAGGGCAATGCCCATACAAATGCCCCATTAGGGGCAATGGGTAGCTTAGGTTTTTTTAGAGTTAGATTTTTTATTTTGGGGATTTGGTAGGGTGGTGGGTTTTACTGTTAAGGGAACTTTGTATTTTGTTCCAAGTAAAAGAGCTGTTTAACTTAGAGCAATGCCCTACAAAAGGCCCTTTTAAGGGCTATTGGTAGTGTATTGTTGGCTAGGGGGTGTTTTTACTTTGGTTTTTATTTTTTATTTTTTTAGGGTTATTAGATTAGATGTAATTGTTTCTATTTTGATAATTTTGTTTATTATTTTTTGTAATCTTAGTGTTTTTTATTTTTTGTAATTTTAGTGTTTATTTCTTTTTGTAATCGTAGGATTAGTTTTTTTTTTTATTGGTAATTTAGGATTTTTAATTGAAGTTTTTTTTAATATTATTAGCATAGTAAGGTTAGGTTAACATAACATAACATAGTAACATAGTAGATAAGGTTGAAAAAAGACTGAAGTCCATCGAGTTCAACCTATACAAATCTAAAATACTTACAAAAAGCTCCAGTTAAGATTAAATAACCCCATTAAAATGTGACCCATTTAATACTAGTAATCATATCCATGAATTTAGTTTATATACAGAAATTTATCCAGACTATTTTTAAATGTATCTATGGTATTGGCATTCACTACCTCCTTTGGTAATGAGTTCCACAATTTTATTGCTCTTACAGTGAAAAAACGTTTCCGTTGCAGGAGATTAAATCTCCTTTCCTCCAACCTTAAATTATGACCTCTTGTCAGAACCAATTTTCTTGGAATAAAAAGAACTTCTGCCATCTCTGTATATGGGCCTTGAATATATTTATATAAAGTAATCATGTCACCTCTCAAGCGCCTTTTTTCTAAAGAGAACAGACCCAGTTTGGCTAGCCTCTCCTCATAGGTTAATTTCTCCAATCCCCTTATTAGCTTTGTGGCCATTCTCTGAACTTTTTCTAGTTCTGCAATATCTTTTTTAGCAATCGGTCCCCAGAACTGCACTCCAAACTCAAGGTGAGGTCTTACCAGGGCTTTATATAATGACAGAATTATGCTTTCCTCCCTTGAATCAATGCCTCTTTTAATACATGCTAGTATCTTATTAGCCTTTGAAGCCGCTGCCCTGCATTGTGCACTCATCTTTAGCTTGTTATCTATTACTACTCCCAAATCCCTTTCCTCCTGTGTTTGGCTAAGTCTTGTCCCATTTAAAAAATACATAGCCTGCTTATTTTTACTTCCAAAATGTAGAACCTTACATTTTTCCGTATTAAATCTCATTTTCCATTCACTTGCCCATAGTTCTAATTTTAGCAAATCCCTTTGCAAAGAGAGTTCATCCTGCTCTGACCTAATGACCTTACTTAACTAGTATCATCTGCAAAAATAGAGATGTCGCTATTTAATCCTTGCTCCAAGTAATTTTTTAGTTAAATGTTATTTTTATTTCACAAGTAAGTTTTTATTTATTTAAATATAGTTATATTGTAATTTTAATTTAAAGTTTGGGGGGTATTAGGTTTAGGGGTTACTAGTTTAATTTAGTGTTTTGCGATGTGGGAGGCCAGAGGTTTAGGGGTTAATAGGTTTATTTAGTGGTTTGAGATGCGGGAGCCCGGAGGTTTAGGGGTTAATACATTTATTTAGTGGCGGCGATGTGGGAGGCCAGAGGTTTAGGGGTTAATCATTTTATTTAGTGGCAGCGATGTTGAGGAGCGGAGGTTTAGAGGTTATTAACTTTATTATAGTGGCAGCAATGTCAGGGAGTGGCGGATTAGGGGGTTAATAACTTTTATTAGTGTTGGCGATGTCGAGTGCGGCGGATTAGGGGTGTTAAGACTAGGGGTTTTTGTTAGGGTGTTAGGGAACGTAACTGTCTTTTCCCCATAGACATCAATGTGGTTGCGTTACGGCGATCGCCATTCCACACTTTAGGTGTTATTTTTTTTCTAATACTCTCTCCCCATTGATGTCTATGGTGGGAAGCGTGCACAAACACGTCAAATCAGCCCTCGGCTTTTGTGTGGTATGGAGCTTAACGCACCATAACACACAGAAGAAGGAGGCTTTTCAGTAACTCGTAATGGCAACGCTATGGAGAGTGAAATAACGCAACTTTTTTGGAGTAATTTTTGCACCCTGTTTAGCGCAAAACTCGTAATCTAGGTGATTAATTGTTCTTTAAAATAATACTTTTGTATAGTTATATATTTAGTCTGCCTTTAAACTATGTCTACATTAATTTAAAGGTACATGAAACTCACAATTTTTCTTTCATAATTCAGATATAATTTTTTTTTTATGATTTTTTTTTTTTGTTCAGCATAGTAAATTCAAACATATTATTTATGCCATGCAAGGCACACATGATAAAGCCCATAGGAGGGCGAAACGCGTCGTATGTGTTGGCAGTGTTGTTGTTATCACCATTGTAACAACTAACCATATCTTTGGAATCTCATTTGGAGTCTCATTTAATAACCCGGGTTATACTATTGGGACATTTTCTCACAAGGAGCAGAGCCTCTGTGTTTGGGAACACTGTTTTGGATATCCATTATATCATCCTGTTATTCAGTCCCCTGCGTGCTATTAGCACTAAGTGCAGGGCTTATCAAAGAGGACCGTGATTACAGCGCATAGAGGGGAGCGCAGGGATCGGCCTCTACCTTTAGCCGGAACACCTTTCTGTGACGTCAGACGCCAAAGCTGCAGTCAGCCCCGCTCGAGGTGAGGACCGGGCGAGGGAGTAAGACCTTCAACTGACAAATCTATCTTCTGGTAAAGTACACAGCTTAATGGTTTTGACATAAAGATATCTTACAAAGCAAGAGAGCTTTGGATATCGAAGTTATTTTTCTAGACACTATATTTGGCAGCTACGGATTTACTTTATAAGGCAGCTTGGTGGTATTTTCAATAACGGAACACTGACTATTGATTTGGTTCTATATGGAGAAAAGACATTAACATTTGCCTTAATTACAACAACCACATAAGAACTGCTGATTATCATTGTTTGTTTTTTAGACCTGAGCAAGTTTTATCAGTCATTTTAGACTTTTTAGGATATTAGCTTAATTCAGTTTGGGGAGACGTCCCTTTATATTTGTACCACTGTTCATTTATATGTTTTTATTAAATTTGTTTTAGTGTTGATACCTTTGGCTTTGAGCGCCTCCCTTATTAACATTTTATCTTTACACATTTAAACATACAAATTATTGATACCACAACTTATCTACATTGTTATATTTTTAATACAATTAAACTAACAGACATTAAATTATCAGATAATAAGACAAGAATAGTGTTAGCGTGATCTGGCTCACAACTAAACCAAATGAACTAATTCCCAGATAAGACTTTTAATATCTAATTTATATTGCTGAACCATTTTTATTCCTAAAACAAAAAAGGGGAGGAGGGAGAGAAAAAAATAAATAAATTTATATCATTACAACTTCATTTTTCCTGTCGTTCTTCCTCGTCTACCAAGTCTAGTTACCATATCCCTAGAAGTATCATTTCTGTATTTTGAAAGGTAAATATTATATAATCAATCTCTGTATTCGGAAGAGACTTGATAAATGGTGTCCCTTTAATGAAAAATTGTCTGATATCAGATTCATTATTTATATTAGTATATCGCTGTTCTAATATACATTGCTTCTTAAGATAATTTTTTATCTCTGACACACTGGGTATCTCTCTAGTTTTCCATTTTTTAAAAATTAGATACCTGGCTGCCAGGAGAGACATACTTATGAATTTTTCGTTGGGCTGTTGTTCTTGCTGACTTTTAAAACAGAACACGACTTGGCTTGCCGACAGCGCCAAAGGGGCGATCTTAAGTGATGTATTCATCCACAATTCTAATTTACGCCAAAATTGTCTAATCAAGGGGCATTTCCAGAGCATGTGAATAAGGTCTGCCGCAGGCAAGGAACATTTGGGACATTTATGAAAATTTAAATTTCGAAGCTTATATCCTTTTTCAGGAGTGAAGTAAAATGTATGTAGTAGTTTAAGGTGTGCTTCTCTCCATGTAGCTGAAAGGGTAGCCTGTGTAACTTTATGAATGGAGATTTGTATAAACATATATAATATATAGGGGGGTAGTTATCATCGTGTCAACTTTCTTGCCTTCGCCGGCCCAATACGCCCGCCTAAGTTCGCCTACCTTCGCCGCCGCTGACCTGAAAAAATACGCCTAAGTTATCAATAAATCTGTCAAAAAGCCGTGCACCAAGTACGGGGCGATGAGCAGCGGATTGTGAGAGTTATCACTCATCTGATCTCGCTGCTGTTCGGCTTTTTGACAGCTTTATTGCTAGCCTGTCACTAAGCACTCACTATACTATACTGTTCTACACCCTATACCGGCGCCCCCGGAGCCCCCCGCAACTCAATAAAATTACTAACCCCTAAACCGCCGCTCCTAGACCCCGCCGCAACTCTTATAAATGTATTAACCCCTAAACCGCCGCTCCCAGAGCCCACCGCCACCTACATTATACCTAGTAACCCCTATCCTGCCCACCCCTATACCGCTGCCCTCTATAATAAAGTTATTAACCCCTATCCTGCTGATCCCGCACCTCGCCACAACTAAATAAATAGTTTAACCCCTAAACCGCCGCACCCAGACCCCGCTGCAACCTATATTAAATTTATTAACCCCTAATCTGCCCCCCCTACACCGTCGCCACCTATAATACATTTATTAACCCCTATCCTGCCCCCCCTACACCGCCGCCACTGTAATAAATTTATTAACCCCTAAACCTAAGTCTAACACTAACCCTAACACCCCCCCTAACTTAAATATTAATTAAATAAATCTAAATAATATTTCTATTATTAACTAAATAAATCCTATTTTAAAACTAAATACTTACCTTTAAAATAAAGCCTAATATAGCTACAATATAAATAATAATTATATTGTAGCTATCTTACGCCTAGATTTAGAGTTTTGCGGCCAAAGGGGTGCGTTAGCTACGCATGCTTTTTTCTGGTACCGCTGGTATTTAGAGTTTACAGAAGGGCTGCGTTAGGCTCCAAAAAAGGAGCGTAGAGCATATTTACCGCAACTGCAACTCTCGATACCAGCAGTGCTTACGGACGCGGCCAGCTTCAAAAACGTGCTCGTGCACGATTCCCCCATAGGAAACAATGGGACAGTTTGAGCTGAAAAAAAACCTAACACCTGCAAAAAAGCAGCGTTCAGCTCCTAACGCGGCCCCATTGTTTCCTATGGGGAAACTCTTCCTATGTCTGCACCTAACACCCTAACATGTACCCTGAGTCTAAATACCCCTAACCTTACACTTATTAACCTCTAATCTGCCGCCCCCGCTATCACTGACCTCTGCATTATATTATTAACCCCTAATATTCCGCTCCGGACACCGCCGCAACCTACATTATAGCTATGTACCCCTAATCTGCTGCCACTAACACCGCCGACCCCTATATTATATTTATTAACCCCTAATCTGCCCCCCACAACGTCGCCTCCAGTTACCTACAATAATTAACCCCTAATCTGCTGACCGCATCTCACCGCTACTATAATAAAGTTATTAACCCCTAATCCGCCTCACTCCCGCCTCACTAACCCTATAAGAAATAGTATTAACCCCTAATCTGCCCTCCCTAACATCGCCGACACCTAACTTCAATTATTAACCCCTAATCTGCCGACCGGAGCGCACCGCTACTATAATAAATGTATTAACCCCTAAAGCTAAGTCTAACCCCAACACTAACACACCCCTAAATTAAATATAATTTAAATCTAACGAAATAAATTAACTCTTATTAAATAAATTATTCCAATTTAAAGCTAAATACTTACCTGTAAAATAAACCCTAATATAGCTACAATATAACGAATAATTACATTGTAGCTATTTTAGGATTAATATTTATTTTACAGGCAACTTTGTATTTATTTTAACCAGGTACAATAGCTATTAAATAGTTAAGAACTATTTAATAGCTAAAATAGTTAAAATAATTACAAAATTACCTGTAAAATATATCCTAACCTAAGTTACAATTAAACCTAACACTACACTATCAACAAATTAATTAAATAAAATACCTACAATTACCTACAATTAAACCTAACACTACACTATCAATACATTAATTAAATACAATACCTACAATTAAATACAATTAAATAAACTAACTAAAGTACAAAAAATAAAAAAGAACTAAGTTACAAAAAATAAAAAAATATTTACAAACATTAGAAAAATATTACAACAATTTTAAACTAATTACACCTACTCTAAGCCCCCTAATAAAATAACAAAGACCCCCAAAATAAAAAAATGCCCTACCCTATTCTAAATTAAAAAAGTTCAAAGCTCTTTTACCTTACCAGCCCTGAAAAGGGCCATTTGCGGGGCATGCCCCAAATAATTCAGCTCTTTTGCCTGTAAAAAAAAACATACAATACCCCCCCCCAACATTACAACCCACCACCCACATACCCCTAATCTAACCCAAACCCCCCTTAAATAAACCTAACACTAAGCCCCTGAAGATCTTCCTACCTTATCTTCACCATACCAGGTTCACTGATCCGTCCTCTGAAGTCTTCACCCAAGCCTCCGAAATCTTCATCCAAGCCCAAGCGGGGGCTGAAGAGTGACGTCCATCCTCCGGCTGAAGTCTGGATCCAAGCGGCGGATGAAGAAATCCATCATCGGGCTGAAGTCTTGATCCAAGCGGGCGCTGAAGAAGTCCATCATCGGGATGAAGTCTTCTATGATGCGGCATCTTCAATCTTCTTTCTTCCGGAGCCATCATCTTCCAGCCGACGCGGATCCATCCTCTTCTACCGACGCCTACTCGCCGAATGACGGTTCCTTTAAGGGACGTCATCCAAGATGGCGTCCGTCGAATTCCGATTGGCTGATAGGATTCTATCAGCCAATCGGAATTAAGGTAGGAAAATTCTGATTGGCTGATGGAATCAGCCAATCAGATTCAAGTTCAATCCGATTTTTCTGATCCGAACAGCCAATCAGATTGAGCTTGCATTCTATTGGCTGATCGGAAAAGCCAATAGAATGCGATCTCAATCTGATTGGCTGATTCAATCAGCCAATCAGATTTTTCCTACCTTAATTCCGATTGGCTGATAGAATCCTATCAGCCAATCGGAATTGAAGGGACGCCATCTTGGATGACGTCCCTTAAAGGAGCCTTCATTCGTCGTTAGTCCATCGGGGAAGAAGGATGTTCCGCGTCGGTGGGATGAAGATGGATCCTGAAGCAAGAAGATTGAAGACCCCGCTTGGAAGATGACATCGCCCCGATGGAAGATGATCTTCAGCGGCGCTTGGAAGATGACATCGCCCGGATGGAAGACTTCTTCAGCGCCGCTTGGAGGCTCACTTCATCTGATGGAAGACTTCTTCAGCGCCCCTTGGAGGATCACTTCTGCCGCTCCGGATCTCCTCTTCAGTTCCATCGGTGGCTCGGCTGAGTGAAGACGACTCAAGGTAGGATGATCTTCAGGGGATTAGTGTTAGGTTATTTTAAGGAGGGTTTGGGTTAGATTAGGGGTATGTGGGTGGTGGGTTTTAATGTTGGGGGGTTGTATTTTTCTTTTACAGGCAAAAGAGCAGTTTTCTTTGGGGCATGCCCCACAAAAGGCCCTTTTAAGGGCTTGTAAGGTAAAAGAGCTTTGGACTTTTTTAATGTAGAATAGGGTAGGGATTTTTTTTTATTTTGGGGGCTTTGTTATTTTATTAGGGGGCTTAGATTAGGTGTAATTAGCTTAAAATTGTTGTAATATTTTTGAAATGTTTGTAAATTATTTTTTTTATTTTTTGTAACTTAGCTTTTTTATTTTTTGTACTTTAGTTAGTTTATGCAATTGTATTTAATTGTAGTTATTTGTAGTTAATTTATTTAATTATTTTAATGATAGTGTAGTGTTAGGTTTAATTGTAACTTAGGTTAGGATTTATTTTACAGGTAATTTTGTATTTCTTTTAGCTAGGTAGTTATTAAATAGTTAATAACTATTTAATAACTATTCTAACTAGCTAAAATAAACACAAAGTTACCTGTAAAATAAATATAAATCCTAAAATAGCTACAATGTAATTATTAATTACATTGTAGCTATCTTAGGGTTTATTTTACAGGTAAGTATTTAGTTTTAAATAGGAATAATTTATTAAAGTATAGTGTAGTGTTAGGTGTAATTGTAACTTAGGTTAGTTTTTATTTTACAGGTAAATTTCTCTTTATTTTAGCTAGGTAAACTATTAAATAGTTAATAACTATTTAATAGCTATTGTACCTAGTTAAAATAAATTGAAATTTACCTATAAAATAAAAATAAATCCTAAGATAGCTACAATATAATTATTATTTATATTGTAGCTATATAAGGCTTTATTTTAAAGGTAAGTATTTAGTTTTAAATAGGATTAATTTAGTTAATAATAGAAATATTATTTAGATTTATTTAATTAATACTTAAGTTAGGGAGGGTGTTAGGGTTAGTGTTAGACTTAGGTTTAGGGGTTAATAAATTTATTACAGTGGCGGCGGTGTAGTGGGGGGCAGGATAGGGGTTAATAAATGTATTATAGGTGGCAACGGTGTAGGGGGGGCAGATTAGGGGTTAATAACTTTATTATAGAGGACGGCGGTATAGGGGAGCAGGATAGGGGTTACTAGGTATAACGTAGGTTGCGGCGGTGTCCGGGAGCGGCGGTTTAGGGGTTAATATGTATAGAGTAGCTTGTGGTGGGCTCTGGGAGCAGCGGTTTAGGGGTTAATATGTATAGAGTAGCTTGCGGTGGGCTCCGGGAGCGGCGGTTTAGGGGGTAATATATTAATTTAGTTGTGGCGGTGTAGGGGGGGCAGATTAGGGGTGTTTAGACTCGGGGAACATGTTAGGGTGTTAGGTGCAGACATTTCCCATAGGAATCAATGGGATGTCTGGCAGCAGCGAACATGAACTTTCGCTATGGTCAGACTCCCATTGATTCCTATGGGATTCTCCACCTCCAGGGCGGCGGTTTGAAAACCAGGTACGGTGGGCCGGAAAGTGCTGAGCGTACCTGCTAGTCATTTGATAACTAGCAAAAGTAGTCAGATTGTGCCGCACTTGTGTGCGGAACATCTGGAGTGATTTAAGAATCGATCTGTGTCGGACTGAGTCCGGCGGATCAAAGCTTACGTCACAGAATTCTACTTTTGCCAGTCTGTAGCCTTTGATAACTAAGGCGAATCAGCCTCGCCACAAATACGCTGCGGAATTCCAGCGTATTTGAGGTTGACGGCTTGATAACTACCCCCCATAATGTGATTTTAAAGAACTTTCCAATTTACTTCTATTATCTAATTTCCAGAGAGGTCTGCAGTGCTTAATATCACAATCAACTTAAGAGCTGTTTAACAGCCAAGGTTTTTTAAGATTAAAGGGCTATTATAGTCAAAAAATTATTTGCTCTATTCCGTTAGAGCATGCAATTTTAAGACTATTGTCCCTAGACTACTGTGTGTTAGAATCCTTCACAGAAGTAACTGAAAGAGACTATGGCCTCTATTTATCAAGCCGTCAACCGCAAATACGCTTGAATTCCGCAGCATATTTGTGGCGAGGCTAATTCGCCATAGTTATCAAGCCCTACAGACCAGCAAAAGTAGAATTTAGCGACGTAACATACGATCCTCCAGACTCAGTCTGACACAGATTGATGCTTACATCACTCCAGATGTTCCGAACGCAAGTTCGGCACAATCTGACTACTTTTGGAAGTTATCAAAGAAGAACCAGGTACACTCTCCACTATTCCGGCCCAGCGTACCTGGTTTTCAATCTGCCACCCTGGAGGCGGCGGATCCCATAGGAATCAATGGGAGTCTGACAGCAGTGAAAGCTCATGTTCGCTGCTGCCCGATATCCCATTGATTTCTATGGAAAGTGTCTGCACCTAACACCCTAACATGTACCCCGAGTCTAAACACCCCTTATCTGCCACCCTACACTGCCGCCAACTACATTATACTTATTAACCTCTAATCTGCCCCCCCCTACACTGCCACCACCTACATTATACGTATTAACTCCTAAACCACCGCTCCCGGACCCCACCGCAACTAAATAAAATGTTTAACCCCTAAACTGCCACTCCCGGACCCCTACATTAAAGTTATTAACCCCTATCCTGCCCCCCCTACACCGTCGCCACCTACATTAAAGTTATTAACCCCTATCCTGCCCCCCCTACACCGCCGCCACCTACATTAAAGTTATTAGCCCCTATCCTGCCCCTCCCACACCACCGCAACTATATTAAAGTTATTAACCCCTAAACCTAAGTCTAACCCTAACACCCCCCTAACTTAAATATTATTTAAATTAATCTAAATAAAATTGCTATTATTAACTAAATTATTCCTGTTTAAATCTAAATACCTGTAAAATAAACCCTAAGATAGCTACAATATAACTAATAGTTACATTGTAGCTATTTTAGGGTTTATTTTTTATTTTACAGGCAACTTTGTATTTATTTTAACTAGGTACAATAGTTATTAAATAGTTATTAACTATTTAATAGCTACCTAGTTAAAATAAATACAAATTTACCGGTAAAATAAATCCTAACCTAAGTTACAATTACACCTAACACTATACTACAATTAAATAAATTAAATACAATTACCTACAATTAAATAAAATTAAATAAAATTAACTAAAATTAACTAAAGTGCAAAAAAAAACAGCCAAAAGAATGTGAGGTAAATCTTATTGGCTGATTGGATCAGCCAATCGGATTGAACTTCAATCTGATTGGCTGATTGCATCAGCCAATATAATTTTTCCTACCTTAATTCCGATTGGCTGATAGAATTCTATCAGCCAATCGGAATTCAAGGGACGCCATCTTGGATGACGTCATTTAAAGGAACCTTCATTCAGTGTTAGGATGTCGATGGAAGAAGATGGCTCCACGTCAGCTGGATTGAAGATGGACCCGCTCCGCTTCGGATGGAAGAAGATAGAAGATGCCGCCTGGATGAAGCCTTCTGCCGGTCTGGATGTCCTCTTCTGCCCGGATAGCATGAAGACTTCTGCTGGTCTGGAGGTCCACTTGTGCCCGGCTGGGTGAAGACGTCTCAAGGTAGGGTTATCTTCAGGGGGTTAGTGTTAGGTTTTTTTAAGGGGGGTGTGGGTGGGTTTTAGAGTAGGGTTGGGTGTGTGGGTGGTGAGTTTTAACGTTGGGGGGTTGTATTTCTTTTTTTACAGGTAAAAGAGCTGATTACTTTGGGGCAATGCCCGGCAAAAGGCCCTTTTAAGGGCTATTTGTAATTTAGTATAGGGTAGGGAATTTTATTATTTTGCTGGGATTTTTTATTTTATTAGTGGGCTTAGATTAGGTGTAATTAGTTTAACCCCTTAGTGACCAGAGCACTTTTCCATTTTCTGTCCGTTTGGGACCAAGGCTATTTTTACATTTCTGCGATGTTTGTGTTTAGCTGAAATTTTCCTCTTACTCATTTACTGTACCCACACATATTATATACCGTTTTTCTCGCCATTAAATGGACTTTCTAAAAATACCATTATTTTCATCATATCTTATCATTTACTATAAAAAAAATTATAAAATATGAGGAAAAATGGAAAAAAACACACTTTTTCTAACTTTGAACCCCAAAATCTGTTACATATCTACAACCACCAAAAAACACCCATGCTAAATTGTTTCTAAATTTTGTCCTGAGTTTAGAAATACCCAATGTTTACATCTTCTTTGCTTTTTTTGTAACTTATAGGGCCATAAATACAAGTAGCACTTTGCTATTTTCAAACCATTTTTTTTCAAAATTAACGCTAGTTACATTAGAACACTAATATCTTTCAGGAATCCCTGAATATCCATTGACATGTATATATTTTTTTTTAGAAGACATCCCAAATTATTGATCTAGGCCCATTTTGGTATATTTCATGCCACCATTTCACCGCCAAATGCGATCAAATACAAAAAATTGTTCACTTTTTCACAAATTTTTTCACAAACTTTCAGTTTCTCACTGAAATTATTTACATACTGCTTGTGCAATTATGGCATAAATGGTTGTAAATTCTTCTCTGGGATCCCCTTTGTTCAGAAATAGCAGACATATATGGCTTTGGCATTGCTTTTTGGTAATTAGAAGGCCGCTAAATGCCACTGCGCACCACACGTGTATTATGCCCAGCAGTGAAGGGGTTAATTAGGGAGCATGTAAGGAGCTTTTTGGGGTAATTTTAGCTTTAGTGTAGTGTAGTAGACAACCCCAAGTATTGATCTAGGCCCATTTTGGTATATTTCATGCCACCATTTCACCGCCAAATGCGATCAAATTAAAAAAAACGTAAAATTTTTCACAATTTTAGGTTTCTCACTGAAATAATTTACAAACAGCTTGTGCAATTATGGCACAAATGGTTGTAAATGCTTCTCTGGGATCCCCTTTGTTCAGAAATAGCAGACATATATGACTTTGGAGTTGCTTTTTGGTAATTAGAATGCTGCTAAATGGCGCTGCGCATCACACGTGTATTATGGCTAGCAGTGAAGGGGTTAATTAGGTAGCTTGTAGGGAGCTTGCAGGGTTAATTTTAGCTTTAGTGTAAAGATCAGCCTCCCACCTGAAACATCAGACCCCCTGATCCCTCCCAAACATCTCTCTTCCCTCCCCTACCCCACAAATGTCCCCGCCATCTTAAGTACTGGCAGAAACTCTGCCAGTACTAAAATAAAAGGTATATTTGGGCTTTTTTGTGCATTTTTTGTTAGCATATTTACATATGCTTCTGTGTAGGGATCCCCCTTAGCCCCCAACCTCACTGATCCCCCACTAAACAGCTCTCTAACCCTCCCCCTCTGACTTAATGTGCGCCATCTTGGGTACTGGCAGTTTAGTGAAAAAAAATGCTTTTTTTTAAAATAAAATATGTCCCTTTTCTGTAGTGTAGCTTTCCCCCCCCCCCAAGACCAACCCCCCACCCCTTCCAGATCCCTTAGATGGTTTTGAAAAAAAGTTTATTTCATTTTTTTTTTACTTTTACTTTTTTACTTTTCTGTAGTGTAGCGGTTCCCACCCGCTCCCGCCCCGTGCACGCGCCCGCCCGCCACCCCCCGTGCACGCGCGCGCGCCCCCGACGGTCCCGATCCCGATCCCGCCCCCCATGACGTCACGCGCAACACCGATGGCCGCCCACCCGCCTCCCAATTCGGCTCCCACCCACCGATACCGGCCATCGATGTCCGGTGCAGAGAGGGCCACAGAGTGGCTCTCTCTGCATCGGATGGCCATGTATGGTTATTGCAGGATGCCTCCATATCGAGGCATCACTGCAATAACCGGAAAGCAGCTGGAAGCGAGCAGGATCGCTTCCAGCTGCTTTCCACACCGAGGACGTGCAGGGTACGTCCTCAGGCGTTAACTGCCTTTTTTTTGAGGACGTACCCTGCACGTCCTCGGTCATTAAGGGGTTAAATTTTTTTTTTTGTAATTTAGTGTTGTTGTTTTTTTGTACTTTAGTTAATTTTAGTTAATTGTAATTAGTTTTATTTAATTGTAGTTAATTTATGTAATTTATTTAATGATAGTGTAGTGTTAGGTGTAATTGTAACTTAGGTTTTTTTTTATTTTACAGGTAATTTTGTCTTTATTTTAGCTGGGTAGTTATTAAATAGTTACCAACTATTTAATAACTATTGTACCTAGTTAAAATAAATACAAAGTTGCCTGTAAAATAAAAATAAATCCTAAAATAGCTACAATGTAATTATTAATTATATTGTAGCTATCTTAGGGTTTATTTTATAGGTAAGTATTTAGTTTTAAATAGGAATTATTTAGTTAATAATAGTAATATTTATTTAGATTTATTTTAATTATATTTAAGTTAGGGGGTGTTAGGGTTAGAGTTAGGTTTAGGGGTTAATTACTTTATTGTAGTGGCGGCGGTGTAGGGGGGGCAGGATAGGGGATAATATGTATAACGTAGGTGGCGGTGGGCTCCGGGAGTGGCGGTTTAGGGGTTAAAAAATGTATTTAGTTGTGGCTGGGTCCTTGATTGGCAGGATAGGGGTTAATAACTTTGTGTAGGTGGCGGCGGTATAGGGGGCGACAGATTAGGGGTTAATATGTATAATGTAGGTGGCGGCGAGGTTCGGGAGCAGCGGTTTAGGGGTTAATATATTTATTATAGTTGCTGCGGGGTCTGGGAGCGGCGGTTTAAGGGTTAATAACTTTATTTAGGTGCGGGGGCTCCGGGAGCGGCGGTATATGGGTGAAACAGTATAGTGTGGGTGCTTAGTGACAGGCTAGCAAGAAAGCTGCGAATAAGCCGATGAGCAGGGAGATCGATGACTGTTAGTTTACAACAGTCCGCTGCTCATCGCACCATACTTGGTGTGCGGCTTTTTGACAGCTTTCTTGATAAATTTGGCGAACGTATTCTGGTCCGCGGCGGCGATGTTAGGCGAGCTTAGGTGAGCGTATTGGGGAAGTTGAATGCAGGTAAGTAGACAGCTTGATAAATAGAGGCCTATATGTTACACATATCTTTTATTGTGCCGAGAGTATTTATATAATATATATTTTTTTTTAAATCTTTTTATTGAGGCAATAATTTGGCATACAAACAAGGGGTTGCAGCATTATACAACACATTATTGAAATTGCTTATAGCAGGATACATCATATGAGTTACATATGTAATAAACACTGATTGTTATCAATATGATGGAAATCAAATAACACATACAATTGCTGCAAGAAGAAAAAAATTAGAAACAGTGCATCAACATGCCAATCTTAACCTTAAATCTTCAAAACTTACTAAGAGACCTCTCTTGGGCCATAAAACAAATGGAATACAGAACAGTACCCGAATGTTACTACAAAAGTGAGAGACTTCGTGTGGGTCTCGGTATCTAAACGTCAGGTTTTAGTTTACATATAATCAACCTTTATTTTCAGCTAGTGAGTAGTGTTGATTAGGCTTGCTAAACTAACTAAAGTAGATAAAGTCAACAATGTAGGATTATATGAGAGTAAATACTAAAGGAGTTATTAAGGTTGTGGTATATACAAGAAAAACTGCGTATGTAGTCCTCCTAATTCAGGGGGCTCATTATGTGGTGGGGGGGAGGTGGTGGTTAAATGTGTTGGAACTTATGCTACTGGAGTAGGAGCAATTTAGCAGAGCTAATTTACTAAAGGATGCTGAACTTCTCGTTACCACTAATCGTCCTCTGGATGGCCTATGGTATAGTCAGGTGATAGTAAGTATAAAAGGTTATGGGTGGATATAGGTTTTGTATTAATATGTATTAGCATGCCAGCATGCAAATGATCTAGTGAGTAGAAAATGCGTCGCCTCTATGCTTAATGTGAGGGGTTAATAGGAGAGTAGCACCAAAACAACTGATAGCAATGTCATTGAGATGAACAAGGCTCTGATGTGTGTGCACACAAACAGCAAACATTAATAATAGGATTAAATCCACTAACATCCTAGTGACATTGCTCTACAACCCCAGTATAATATTTATCCAAGGAGAGTCCAGTTGTAGTTCCTCACCCATGAATAGTACCTGCCTGTCTCACGAACCGTGCATACCGTGTACAAATATATCCCATTGCCCACACAGATATAATAGAAACAAGCTAGGTTTATAAGGTGGTGTTGCCACTACCTCTGCATGGAAAGGATTACTGCCATATGCCCTTTGGTAACGTAAGTCAAAATGTAGAGGCATCTATGCTATAAAAGAAAGTTATAATTCTCCTTTTCCCTTAATTAAGACCCGTCTACTGACTGTGGGCCCTACACCAAGCGCAGGTTGGCTAGAAAATATTTAGAGTTAAGGGGGAGGAGAATATGACAAATTCTAAGAGACTACCATAAAGTTTTGTGCATAAATTATAGTATATAAAGCTTGATTTTGTCCCAATTAAAGTCCACCATAAGCATACAAGGCACATTTAAAAAGTTTAGTACAGTGATGGTATCAGGGCATAGGCTGGTTGTTGAGCTTCATCCCACACCATATAACCAACTCCTGTCGCAGGATCTGTGTGGAAGAGCCCTTGTTTGGCAAGCGCAATTACAAAACTGGCAAGCATTGTAGTGGAATTGCCTAGAGTCTCGGGTATTACTGTATAAATAGGAGGGTTTGCCCAGAGTCTCTGAGAATCAAGCATTTCTGTACATTTTATATCTCAGTGACTTTTCATCTGCTCCGCTTTGTGTAGTACCAGCTCCCTCGAACTGGCCACTGGGGTCGCAATTATATATTTTGGCTTTTTCAGTTTCATTCCCTGTGCAGGGTCTATCGCGATATGTTCCACTCCATCAGCATTCTCAACATTGGTTTTGACGGAATCCTTAAAGGTAGTATACGTATTAAAAGAATTAAGGGCTTTTGCCAACGTGTCAGTGAGAGAGTCGTGATGGTCTTTAAGTAGCCTTTTTAACTGGGCTAGTAGGTTCTGGTAGGTCGCCATAGGCTCTTTTTAGGGGTAACATAGGAGAGTAAATTGGTACGTTTCTGCCCTGCTTGCTGGTGAGACAGATTGGATAAGGCCTGTGAGGAAGGTACTATTGTAGGATGCAGTAAATCCTTCTTTCCGCTGTAGTTTTCAAAATCAAGATGATATATATCCTGAAAAAAAAGCCAGCTTCTCACTCAACCCAATTAGATGCAAAGAGCAGATACTTGCACTTGTTTGTGATGGTAATTTCTTCCTCTGTTGTGCAGCAAGTAAAAATGCCCACCATATCCGTGATCTTTGTAGGCCACACAGCTGCAGCTACACGATCAGTGCGATAGACAGACCACTCCGTGTTCTCCAAGATCAAAAGCGCGACCACCCAGAATATAAGACATTTGTCTAAATCTTGTAAAACTACTAGAAATCCACCATAATTAATGTTTGGATTAAGTTATTGCCAGAGCTGCAACAGAATGCGACCGCTCGCGGTCCCGGCTGGCTCCGCACCCCTATATAATACATTTTTTGTGTCACAGATTAACTTTACTTAATTAGTTTGATGAAAAACCTACTCAGCTATACAATGTTTTCATGTACAAATTCAAACTGACTGGGTTTTTGCATGCAAATTCCATTGGATTTACATGAGGACTTGTTCAGAACCCTATATTTTAATAATAACCATGTTCTTCTATATGTCTAATCTTCATAATCATAAATGTAACCCAATAAACCTATAATTTAGCTAATACCATGATCCTAACTTTGCTCTCAACCCTAATACGTATGTATTAAAAAATGTTTATGTTTATTTCATATTCTGAACATAACATGGCATTGGGCTAGATTCAGTGATGATTTTGAGGTTGTCAAGGGTTTATTTTTGTAAGGGCAAGATCATGTCTAATTTAATGGAGCCATGCTGCACCTATCTTTTTTATTTTATAGCGGGTTTATTTTGTTACCATTTATTTTGCTTTTCTATTAAAGTTTTGAAGATGTTAGTATCCGTAACAGCTGAAATTGTTCTGTTGGTGAGAAGTGAATAGTTACAAGGTACATGCGTCTAGCTTGATTATGATGAATGCACTGAACTCACAACTTGTAGGCGTGACGAGTAGTGATGTCGCGAATAGTTCGCCGGCGAATAGTTCCTGTCGAACATAGCATGTTCGCATTCGCTGCGAACGGCGAACATATGCAATGTTCGGTCCGCCCCCTATTCCTCATCATTGAGTAAAATTTGACCCTGTACCTCACAGTCAGAAGATACATTCCAGCCAATCAGCAGCAGACCCTCCCCCCCAGACCCTCCTACCTCCTGGACAGCATCCATTTTAGATTCATTCGGAAGCTGCATTCTTAGTGAGAGGAGGGACAGTGTAGCTGCTGCTGATTTAATAGGAAAATTGATAGCTAGGCTAGTGTATTCAGTGTCCACTACAGTCCTGAAGGACTCATCTGATCTCTGCTGTAAGGACAGCACCCCAAAAAGTCCTTTTTAGGGCTAGAACATCAGTATGCTTTTTTTTTTTCCTGTGTAATCTAATTGCGGTTGCCTGCCTGCCAGCTTGTGTGTCAGGCCCACAGCGTATACTGTGCCCACTTGCCCAGTGCCACCACTCATATCTGGTGTAACAGTAGTGTACATTTAAAAAAAACAACACTTTTTTGACTGTGAAATAATAGCAGACAGCTGCCAGTACCCAAGATGGCCGCCAATAAGGCAGATGGGGAGGGTTAGAGAGCTGTTTTGGGGGGGATCAGGGAGGTTGGGGGCTAAGGGGGGGATGCTACACCACAGCATATGTAAATATGCTAAAAAAAAATATTTTTTTTAAAAAAAACTTTTATTTTAGTACTGGCAGACTTTCTGCCAGTACTTAAGACGGCGGGGACAATTGAGGGTGGGGGAGGGAAGGGAGCTGTTTGGGAGGGATCAGGGGGTCTGATGTGTCAGGTGGGAGGCTGATCTCTACACTAAAGCTAAAATTAACTCTGCAAGCTCCCTACAAACTACCTAATTAACCCCTTCACTGCTAGCCATAATACACGGGTGATGCGCAGCAGCATTTAGCGGCCTTCTAATTACCAGAAAGCAACGCCAAAGTCATATATGTCTGCTATTTCTGAACAAAGGGGATCCCAGAGAAGCATTTACAATCATTTGTGCCATAATTGCACAAGCTGTTTGTAAATAATTTCAGTGAGGAACCTAAAATTGCGAAAAAATTTAAGTTTTTTTTTTAAATTTGATCGCATTTGGCGGTGAAATGGTGGCATGAAATATACCAAAATGGGCCTAGATCAATACTTTGGGTTATCTACTACACTACACTTAAGCTAAAATTAACTCTACAAGCTCCCTACATGCTCCCTAATTAACCCCTTCATTACTGGGCATAAAACACGTGTGGTGCGCAGTGGCATTTAGCAGCCTTCTAATTACCAAAAAGCAACGCCAAAGCCATATAAGTCTGCTATTTCTGAACAAAGGGGATCCCAGAGAAGCATTTACAACAATTTATGCCATAATTGCATACGTTGTTTGTAAATAATTTCTGTGAGAAACCTAAAGTTTGTGAAAAAGTGAACACTTTTTTTTTATTTGATCGCATTTGGCGGTGAAATGGTGTCATAAAATATACCAAAATGGGCCTAGATCAATACTTTGGGTTGTCTACTACACTACACTTAAGCTAAAATTAACTCTACAAGCTGCCTACATGCTCCCTAATTAACCCCTTCACCGCTGGACATAAAACACGTGTGGTGCGCAGTGGCATTTAGCAGCCTTCTAATTACCAAAAAGCAACGCCAAAGCCATATAAATCTGCTATTTCTGAACAAAGGGGATCCCAGAGAAGCATTTACAACCATTTATGCCCTAATTGCATAAGTTGTTTGTAAAGAATTTCTGTGATAAACCGAAAGTTTGTGAAAAAGTGAACAATTTTTTTTTTATTTGATCGCATTTGGAGGTGAAATGGTGGCATGAAATATACCAAAATGGGCCTAGATCAATACTTTGGGTTGTCTACTACACTACACTTAAGCTAAAATTAATTCTACAAGCTCCCTACATGCTCCCTAATTAACCCCTTCACTGCTGGGCATAAAACACATGTGGTGCGCAGTGGTATTTAGCAGCCTTCTAATTACCAAAAAGCAACGCCAAAGCCATATAATTCCGCTATTTCTGAACAAAGGGGATCCCAGAGAAGCATTTACAACAATTTATGCCATAATTGCATACGTTGTTTGTAAATAATTTCTGTGAGAAACCTAAAGTTTGTGAAAAAGTGAACAATTTTTTTTTTATTTGATCGCATTTGGCGGTGAAATGGTGGCATTAAATATACCAAAATGGGCCTAGATCAATACTTTTGGTTGTCTACTACACTACACTTAAGCTAAAATTAACTCTACAAGCTCCCTACATGCTCCCTAATTAACCGCTTCACTGCTGGGCATAAAACATGTGTGGTGCGCAGTGGCATTTAGCAGCCTTCTAATTACCAAAAAGCAACGCCAAAGCCATATAAGTCTGCTATAATGGCATGTCTGGCACACAGTGTTAGGGCAAGGGTCTATCTGACCACTAATACCTGGTCTGCAAAGCATGGCCAGGGCAGGTATATCACCTACACTGCGCACTGTGAAGCGGGCGTAACCCCTACACTACCTGATCGATACAACATCATACCTGATGTTTTAAAGCACGTTATTCCAAACAATTTAGGAATGTTAGGTGATTTATGCCCTTTATGGATTAAAACCAGAATTTTCCATGGGAGTTTTGCCATGGATCCCCCTCCGGCATGCCACAGTCCAGGTGTTAGTCCCCTTGAAACAACTTTTCCATCACTATTGTGGCCAGAAAGAGTCCCTGTGGATTTTAAAATTCGCCTGCCTATTGACGTCTATGGCGGTTCGCCCGGTTCTCCGGTTCGCAAACATTTGTGGAAGTTCGTGTTCGCCAACCCAAATTTTTATGTTTGCGACATCACTAGTGATGACGGATGGTTACATTGCATTCCACAATTTTCTAGTAGTGAGGAGGTTTTTTTCCCATTTCATAAATGGGTTTTTATTTAATCTAGATCAATATTTTATAGTGAAGGAACTCATCCTAATCAACATGGATGACATAGCAACTACACATTAGCTACTACTTTATTTTGCATGTTTGATTATATCTTGACGATTGAGGGAAACAATTGTTTCTAAAAGCACAAAGCCCTTTGTATATTATGCCATCTTAGAAAAAAAAGGAATTTGAAATCTTTCTTCTTCCCTAAAATTTCTTCTTAGTAAACTTACCGGACGTACAATGGCAAAATTAATCTGCTTTACTTCTTCAAAAATGTTGCACCTTAATTACTCTAATCTCTCATGAACAATACAGAAATTAATATCAGTTTAACATTTTTGTTTTTTGTTAACAGTAATAGTACAAATTCAGCACTCAAAATGCAAGAAACCAACTTCCCTGGTCTGTGTTTTCTTATTTTATAGTGACATCAGTAAGAGTTGTTAATAATGTGCAATGCTAGAATTTTCTATTATGTATAGGAATATTACCCACACTAAATATCCCTGGTATAGAGCATTAAATACTACTAACTAGATGCTAAGCATGGGTAAAGCTTTATATTCTAAAATGTATTTTCTAATTTAAATGACTGAATAATTCAACACATTTAGTACAAATTACAATTCTATCTTCCAACTGTAAAACTTGAATTACCATGAAACTAATGTACTTGTAGTGTTAAACACTGTCTAAAAAATAAGACTGTACAAATTTTATTCAGGCATTAAACTTAATCTCTTTTCTTCTGCTAGAGAAATGTATTAACAAACTTGCTTTTAAAGAGTTTAACACACTTATTGAATACTCTGGTAAAGAGATGGTAGCTTTAAAATTACACTAAAACTTTACTTGAGTGTAAGGAAAAATAGTCATGCATAAATTATGGCAATGCATAGTTATACTATGTTATCACAAATGTTAAAAAATACACTTTGAGAAACTAATTTTCCCCTTTGATGCCTGAGTATTTTTTCTTTTCTTTTTAAAAAACATTTTTCACTATATGTTTCTTTATGTTGAAATATTTTTTATTTGGTTATTTGGTTACAACAACAATAAACAAAAACAATACTCTTCCCTTTGCCATCTTTGTACATCAGGGTTCTTATTAAGGTCGTTACAATATGAGACTTAAACAGACTTCAAATCACCTAGATCTCACAGCAGTATGACTTTGTGAGTCCATCAGCCCATATGATTCTCTTTCCCCAAGTATCTCTAGTTTAGCTATCCCCCCTCCCCCCCCAAAATCCACCCACTCCCTGCCAGGAGATGCCGTTACAATACTCTTACATCTAATGAGTTTCTCATAGTGATTATGACCCTTTGTTTTCTCTACTCCTTCGACTAAAGGTGACTTGTTTAGACAGGATGCAGGTTTCTATCTTTTAGTCTGTTACCTTATTTTCTCCTTACAGTCCGTTTTTCTTAGCCCCCATTCCCAAGCATCCAATAGAACCAAGTCTTGTGGAATTGTTCTGTCTGGCCCTGTGACCATGCCGCTAATTCTGACATTGTGTATGTCTCAGTAATTTTCCCTATCACTTCTTGCCATGAGGGAGCTCCCACCTTCCAGTGCCTGGCGATGCAAATTCTTAAACATGTGCATAGTATTTTAATAAACCTATTTATTGCCGTGTTAAATGGCTTCACCCTGTCGTGCAATAAAGCTTGTGTCATGGTGAGATTCACCCTCTCATCTAACAATGTGCTTAGTAGCTCGGATAGTCTCTCCCATAGTGGTTGAACTTCCCGACAGTCCCACCACATGTGCTTGTATGTGCCAGTCACTTGGCAGCCCCTGTAGCAGAATCCATCAAATCCCCTGCAGAAGTGAGCTGTCCTCTCGGGGGTTAAATACCATCTAAACATCACTTTTAAACAGTTTTCTTTCATGTCTGCACTAATCAGGCCCCTATAAGAGTTCAACACTAGTTCGTTCCATTCGTCTGCTCCCCACTCCTCCCTTGAGTCTCTTTCCCATCTCTCCGTCATTGCTAATTTGTGGTCGCGTGTAGCTTTCTGAATTAAAATATATATTTTGGAAATATTTTTTTTCCCTCTATTAGGGCTCATTATCATTCTCTCCAACTCTGTGAGCTGATGGTTTTGGTTGTGCGATAGATATTTTGTTATAGCTGAGCTAATTTGAAGATACATAAACCAGTGCAATTGCTCTGGGTTTATTTGATCTCTAATGGAGTTAAATGTGAGCATTTTGGCACCTGAAAGAAAGTCAGCCACCCTATAGAGGCCCTTGTTTGCCCATTTATCTATTACTAACCTTAGTTCCATATGTAGCAAGAACCTAACCGGTCTCAGTAGAGACTCAGGTCTCCACAGTTGCATCTTTTTCGCAGTTCCCTCCCATAGCTTTAGTGCCTCTAGCGTTATTGGTGACCTATATACCTTTATTTTCCTACCTCTTTCGGTTTCCCATAAGATATCTGCTGCTCTCGAGCATCCCATTATATCTGCCTCTACTTGAGGCCACACCAATTCGTTTTGTTGTTTGCCTAAAATAACCGTCTGTGCCAGCCTGGAGGCTTGATAGTATTCTATTAAATTTGGTAGTCCCACTCCCCCTGCTTGTCTATGCAATGTTAATACCTTAGCAGCTATTCTCGGTCTCCCATCCCCTCTTAGAAATTTCAGCAACTCAGTCTGTAAGTCTCTCAGGTCCGGTAAATGGATGTTAATCGGTATGGCCCTAAACAGATACATCAGTCGTGGAAGCACATTCATTTTTAAGGACATGAGTCTTCCATACCACGAAAAATGACACCTTCTCCATCTCCTCAGGTCATTTCTAATCGCTTTATATACGGGTATGTAATTATTTTTATACAGATCCGTCAAATTGTCTCCTATCTTGACCCCCAAATATGTAATATAGTTATGTGCCCAAGAGAATGCAAAATTCAATTCAGTTGTTTTCTTAGTAAGTGGGGGTAAGTGAATCTCCAGCGCCTCGCATTTATCAGAGTTTATTTTATACCCTGAGATCGCTGAGTACTCCTCCAGGACCTTGTATAAATACGGTAGCGAGCTTAGCGGTTTAGTGATAGTCAGCAAGATATCATCCGCAAATAGCATTGTTTTGTGTTCAATCGCTCCTAGTTGTACTCCCTTTATTGCTGTCGTGTTCCTAATACTTGCTGCTATATTTTTGCATATTGCAAATATTAGCGGCGACAATGGGCAGCCCTGTCGCGTTCCGTTCTTAATGTCTATGTGTCTTGATATATATCCCGCTGCTCCCACCACCGCCATCGGGTTTGAGTATATACTCTCTAATACCTGTGTAAATGCCCCTTTAAAGCCCATTGCCACTAGAACATGAAACATGAACTTCCAGTCTACCCTGTCGAACGCTTTTTCTGCGTCTAACGACAGGAATAGAGCTGGAGTTTCCGTTGCCTTCAAATAATCTAACAAAGTAAGTGTTCGTCTGACATTGTCTGGCGCTTCCCTATCTTGTATGAATCCCACCTGATCCTGATGGATCAACGTGGGTAAAATCTTTTTCAATCTATTGGCCATAATCTTAGCAAAGATTTTAATATCGTGATTGATCAGGGAGATAGGCCTATAATTTTGACATAACTTTACCTTCTTACCGCTTTTGGGAATCACAATAATCTTTGCTTGGAGCATTTCTTGGGGTACCTCCCTGCCTTCCATAATCCCATTGCATACGTTGGTTAGGTGAGGCGTCAGTTCTTTCTTAAATATTTTATAGTATTCCCCTATCAGTCCGTCCGGCCCTGCTGCCTTGCCCACCTTTAAGTCTTTGATTACTCCCGCTACCTCCCCTGTGGTAATTTTAGCATTGAGGTTTTCTAGGTCCACCTCTGATAGAGTTTTCAAATTGGCTTTGTCAAGAAATTCGGCTATCTGGGCTTCTATGTTATTCCCCTTAACCTTATTTCCGTCATACAGTTGTTCATAGAATTGCGCGAAACTGTCTGCTATTGCTTGCGGGTTCGTGGTCATCGCCCCTCTCGGAGTGACTAGCTTAGGAATTGAGAAGAACTTATTCCTTTCCCTCAATTTATGCGCCAGATAGCGATCCGGTTTGTTTGCAAACACAAAGTAATGAGCTTTCAGCCGTATAGTAGCTCTCACTGAGGCATCATTTAACAAGGTTGCTAACTCCCTTCTTTTTAAAACCAGACTCTTATATATCCTTTCAGATAATGTGCGTTGGTGTTCTAACTCTAAATGTTCTATTTCCTTTGTTAGTGTAGTAGCTAGTGCCGTTAATTTTTTGGTCTGCAATGACTTTTCCTTTATCAATAGTCCCCTCATTACAGCTTTGTGAGCCGCCCAAGCCACCAACGGATTGTCTACTGATCTTTCGTTTACCTCCCAATATTCAGACAGTGCTGTTTGTATCCTATCAAATATCTCGGATTATAAATCCAAGATCTTTGTCTGGAAAAATGTATTAATCCCGCCAATTCTAAGAGTATTAATGAGTGGTCAGACCAGACACATGTTTGCGTTTGTGTTGTTACTAAGTTCGGGACCAAAATCTGACTGACAAATATATAGTCAAGTGTCGTGTACGTCTTGTGGGCTGGTGAATAATAAGTGTAGTCATGTGTCGAGTTACCCAGAGCCTCCCAAGAATCGATCAGACCCTGTTCCTCCAGTGAGCCCCAAATTGACTTGATAACGCTATTATGTCTATGTTGTTTGCTTGAAATTTTTGAAGTCTCCGGTCCCCCAAAAGAAGACATATTTACATTAAAGTCCCCAGCTACTATTAATCTAGTGCGTGACCACTGTGTGAGCAATGTAGATAATCTCGAAAAGAACAGATTCTGTGACTCATTTGGGGCATACACATTGCATAACGTTACTTTCGTGCCCTGTATCGCTCCCTGGACTACCACATATCGTCCCTCTTTATCTCTTATCACCTTATCTAATTCAAAATCTAATTATCTATGTATTAAAATTGACACCCCCCTTTTCTTAGTTTCTGCCGTAGCATGAAAGTGGGATGGGAAGTGATGCGACCAGAATTTGGGAATAGTTGATTTTACAAAATGCGTCTCTTGTAAAAAGATTATTTTGGCTTTATTTTTCAGGTACTGTGACATGGCTGTCTTTCTTTTGATGTCTGAATTGAGACCTCTCGCGTTATGCGAGATGAGCACAAAGTTATGCACCATTATTAATCACTTTCTTCCCCCTTCTCTGTTCTCCCTTTTCTACCTGTTTATGAATGTCTAGTGTGTGGTAAGAGCCCCCATCCCTCCTCATATAACCTCAGTCTACCTTCTTCTCTTGGCCTCTGCACCTTCTCGGTCACCTCCCTATTTTTAGCTGGCATCCCCTGGCAATCAACATTTGTAAACAAACCCAAACATAACAAATAAACAATAACTTTCATTGCAATAATAACATAATACATTATAATTACCAATACAGGCAGTGTAAATAATGTTTCTTTTTAACCTTACTTATTGACCTTTTGTTTAGTACTAATCTCAGCTAAAGTGTCTTTATGCTACAAATGGCAGCACAATCAGTTACTGAAAAAAAAAAACCTCCCGCGTCCTCCACTGTTGGAGACGCAGTGAAGGTCATCTCCCTTAATCAGAGCATCAATTGGTTTCTGTACAAGAGGGTGGACAATCATTGTTCTCAGCAACGTCTTTCGTCACCCTCTATGTCCATATCCTTTGCAACAGTCTAAATTGTTTGTGTTGTGTCTTTAAAGATTAGAAGAGGCCAAATCCTCATCTCTGTCTCTGTAGCCTAGAGTATAAAAAACAAAACATTTTAAACAACATAAACTTATACTCATCTGTCCGAAGACTGGAACTGTCCTTGAAAGGTGAATGTTACTTCTCCTTTGCTTAGAAGAATATTTATCCTCCAGAAAGATCGGGATATCCCCAACCCTCTCTAGATCTGTAATCCACTTCTCTTCCTCCTTCTTTTAGCAAGTTGAATTCGGTAAATTCAAGTTTTCCGCTTTTTTCCGGCATTTTGGCCCATCTCCTCTGGAAAGATGGTCTTTCTTTCTCCCCTGATCTTGTTGGGGCTGGTTGTTGAGGTATATCTGGAGTGTCTAATTTCAGTTTTCTGCATATGTCTGGCATTTCTGATAGAGAGCACCTTGTTATCCCAAGTAACATGCAGAGCGAAAGGGAATCCCCATCTGTATGGTATCTGGGCTTTCCTTAGATGTGAGGTAAGGGGCCTCAGGGCGCCCCTTCTCTGCAGAGTTCTTAAACATAAGTCCTGAAAAAACTGCACCACATTTCCCTGATGCTTGAATGTAGGGTTTCTTCTGGCTGCTGTCAGTATTTCTTCCTTATCCTGATATTTGAGCATTTTAATAATGATGTCACGTGGGGGTTCTTCTCCCCTAGGCTTCGGTCGTAAAGCTCTGTGAGCTCTTTCCATTTGAAATTTAGTCTCATCTTCGCTTCCTGTAATTCCATGAAATAAGCTGCTCAGATAGTTATTCAATTCTTTAGGAGTCACCGCCTCAGGCACACCTTTCAACCTTATGTTACAACGACGACTCCTGTTCTCTAAATCTTCTAACTTATCAAAGATGTCCTCTATGTCTTGTCTCTGGGCTTGTGTCTGGTTTACAATTTCATTTAATCCATCCGCCAAAGCATCACCATTCTCTTCAAGAGAGTTTACCCTGGATCCAAGGTCACCCAATTCTTGTTTAAGATCATTTAGGCTACTGGTAACTATGTTTTGTAAGGTTTCCATCTTCTCAAGAAGCCTCTCAAAATTACTGGAGATATCTTGTTTTGATACCATATTGTCCAGATCAGCTCTTGTTAGTGGGGCCTGAGTATTTAAATCCATTAAATCACCTATGTTATCAGCCTGCCCTCCTTCAGATCTAGGTGAAAGTGATTGAGGAGATTTTTCTCCTCTGCTAGGTTTAAAAAATATAGGGGCTGTATTTTGTTTGCCTAGTGGCGTGGCCTTAGTGTTTCTTTTTGCCGTCATATTGAAAATACTCAGCTGATAATAAAATCCCTTTTTCACTTAACCGTTATAATATTGCTTGTAGTACCTTTTTCCCAAGAAATGTTCTTGGTCCTTGCTACTGGGACTCTGTAGCTTTTATTTAGACTCTGCTATATTGGTCTCAGTGCACTTTAATGATATACATACTCCTTAAATAGGGACAATAAAGAAATGCCTCATCCTTCTGCTTATATTTTTACCCGTGTAGTTATTGCCCCTGTTAACCATTCCTTAGAAGCCTCAATTGCTTAATGGGCTCAACAACCGATCCCTCTCATATTTTGCTGCCAGCGGTATGTCTCTTTATTGTTTTATCTTTTGCCACCGAAAGCGATGTTGCTCTCCCCCTTGCTCTCTCAAATTATTATGGCGCCATTTTACTCATTGCTGCTTTTGTTGCGCTCCCGCCCTGGTGTATCTCTGTCCTTTTGTGGCACATTTGGCTATCAATGCCCTCTATGAGAGGTCACCCGCTGCTATACTTTATTACCTCTCTCCGGGTTTTCGGCTTGTTTTCTCTTTCCTCCCACGTGGCCTTCCGATTGTTGCTTGCGTGCTGGGTTTTATGCAGCTCCGACTCACACGCTTCTCTAAGGCAGCGTTACCTCTCGTTGCTGTCCTCTTTCAGTCACCGCTGATGGCCCTTAGACATCGGACCTTAGCTTGATGGCCTTAAGCTCCTCCAGCGCCCATCATAAGGTCATTCTGTCTGCTTTCAGTTTTACACTGCCTGGAGCTCCACACTTATGCGGCCATTTCTTAGATATCCTTTGTTAAAAAAATAGCAATAGCACATTGGTGAGCCAATCACATGAGGCATCTATGTGCAGCCACCAATCAGAAGCTACTAAGCCTATCTAGATATGCTTTTTAGGAAAGAATATCAAGAGAATAAAGCAAATTATATAATTGAAGTAAATTAGAAAGTTGTTTAAAATGGTATTCTCTATCTGAATCATGAAAGAAAAAATTTGGGTTTAATGTCCCTTTAAGGTCTATTAAAGTCTAACGACCCCTCCTTCTGCCTGCTTGCTAACCAAGACTACATAGTAGATATATGTGGGTGTATTGGTTTCCCCATGTATCTCTTGGTGTAGACATTTTAGAGTTTTATTAGCATACATAGTATTGCTTCATTAAAGCTCTATTTCTCACTATTCTATGTGAAGGTTTATTTACATATTTATATGTGTCTAGTAGTTGATATTCTGTAAACATAAGGGCATCTGTGAAAAATGTAATTACAGGTCCCAACACCTACAAATGGCATGTAGTAATCTCTTTCTCAAAATGTTTGTTTCTAAGTCACACTCACACTGTTGTGACTGTCACTAATTACTCTGGTTTCTTCATATCCAGACTGTGGCCTCTAGTTATCAAGCCATCAACCGCAAATACGCTGGAATTCCGTAGTGTATTTGTGGCGAGGCTGATTCGCTGTAGTTATCAAGCCCTACAGCCCGGCAAAGTAGAATTTAGTGACGTAACAAACGATCCGCCGGACTCAGTCCGACACAAATCGACGGTTACATCACTCTAGATGTTCCGAACGCAAGTCCGGCACAATCTGACTTTTTTTGCTAGTTATCAAAGAACTAGCAGGTATGCTCACCACTATTCAGGGCCAGCGTACCTGGTTTTCAATCAGGTACGGCGGATCCCATAGGAATCAAAGGGAGTCTGACAGCAGCGAGAGCTTATGTTCGCTGCTGCCCGATATCCCATTGATTTCTATGGGAAGTGTCTGCACCTAACACCCTAACATGTACCCCGAGTCTAAACACCCCTAATCTGTCCCCCCTACACCGCCGCTGCCTACTTTATACTTATTAACCCCTAAACCGCCGCTCCCGGACCCCGCCGTCACTATAATAATTATATGAACCCCTAAACCACCGCTCCCGGACCCTGCTGCCACCTACATTATACCTATTAACCCCTAATCTGCTGCCCCCTATACCACCGCCACCTACATAAAGTTATTAACCCCTATCCTGCCGATCCTGGACCCCGCCGCAAATAAATTAATTGTTTAACCCCTAAACCGCCGCACCCGGAGCCCTCCACCACCTACATTACTTTTATTAACCCCTATCCTGCCCCCCCTACACCGCCGCCACCTACAGTACATTGATTAACCCCTAATCTACCCCCTTTCACCGCCGCCACTATATTAAATGAATAAACCCCTAAACCTAAGTGTAACCCTAACCCTAATACCCCCCTAACTTAAATATTATTTAAATTAATCTAAATAAATATTCCTATCGTTAAATAAATTAATCCTATTTAAAACTAAATACTTACCTATAAAATAAACCCTAAGATAGCTGCAATATAATTAATAATTACCTTGTAGCTATTTTAGGGTTTATTTTTATTTTACAGGCAACTTTGTATTTATTTTAACTAGGTACAATAGCTATTAAATAGTTAATAACTATTTAATAGCTACCTAGTTAAAATAATTACAAAATTACCTGTAAAATAAATCCTAACCTAAGTTACAAATACACCTAACACTACACTATCAATTAATTAATTAAATTAATTAACTACAATGATCTAAAATAAAATACAATTAAATAAACTAAACTATATTACTAAAAACCCCACTAAATTACAAAAAAAAAAAAAAATTATTACCCCTAATCTAAGCCCCCTAATAAAATAAAAAAGCCCCCCAAAATAATAAAATTCCCTGCCCTAAACTAAATTACAAAAGTAACCAGCTCTTTTACCAGCCCTTAAAAGGGCTTTTTCTTGGGGCATTGCCCCAAAGTAATCAGCTCTTTTACCTGTAAAAAAAAGCAATACAATACCCCCCCAACATTACATCCCACCACCCACACACCCCTACTCTAAAACCCACCTGATCCCCCCTTAAATAAATCTAACACTACCCCATTGAAGTTCACCCTACCTTGAGCCGTCTTCTTCACCCAACCGGGCCGAACTCTTCATCCAATGCAGGCACAAGTGGTCGCATTACAAAAAATAAAAAAATATTACAAGAAGTTTAATCTAATTACACCTAATCTAAGCCCGCTAATAAAATAAAAAAGCCACCCAAAATAATAAAATTCCCTACCCTAAACTAAATTACAAAAGTAAGCATCTCTTTTACCAGCCCTTAAAAGGGCTTTTGGCGTTGCATTGCCCCAAAGTAATCAGCTCTTTTACCCGTAAAAAAAGCAATACAATACGCCCCCCAACATTACAAACCACCACCCACACACCCCTACTCTAAAACCCACCCGATCCCCCCTTAAATAAACCTAACACTACCCCATTGAAGATCACCCTACCTTGAGCCGTCTTCACCCAGCTGCGCAGAAGTCTTCATCCGATCGGCATAGAAGAGGTCCTCCATCTGGCAGAAATCTTCATCCAAGTGGCATCTTCTATCTTCATCTTTCCGGCGATGAGCGGCTCCATCTTGAAGACCTCCGGCGCTGAACTTCCATCTCTGCTGACAACTACCCGATGAATGACTGGTCCTTTAAATGACGTCACCCAAGATGGTGTCCCTCGAATTCCAATAGGCTGAATCAGAAGTCGTTGGCAGAGATGGATGTTCCGCGCCGGAGGTCTTCAAGATGGAGCCGCTCATCGCTGGAAGGATGAAGATAGAAGATTCCGCTTGGATGAAGATTTCTGCCAGATGGAGGACCTCTTCTGCGCCGATCGGATGAAGACTTCAGCCTGGCTGGAGGACCACTTGTGCCCGCATCGGATGAAGAGTTCGGCCCAGTGGGTGAAGACGGCTCAAGGTAGGGTGATCTTCAATGGGGTAGTGTTAGATTTATTTAAGGGGGGATCGGGTGAGTTTTAGAGTAGGGGTGTGTGGGTGGTGGGTTGTAATGTTGGGGGGGTATTGTATTGCTTTTCTTTTACAGGTAAAAGAGCTGATTACTTTGGGGCAATGCCCCGCAAAAAGCCCTTTTAAGGGCTGGTAAAAGAGCTGGTTACTTTTGTAATTTAGTTTAGGGTAGGGAATTTTATTATTTTGGGGGGCTTTTTTATTTTATTAGGGGGCTTAGATTAGGTGTAATTAGATTAAACTTCTTGTAATATTTTTTTTTATTTTTTGTAATTTAGTGTTTGTTTTTGTAATATAGTTTAGTTTATTTAATTGTATTTCATTTTAGATCATTTTAGTTAATTAATTTAATTAATTTATTGATAGTGTAGTGTTAGGTGTATTTGTAACTTAGGTTAGGATTTATTTTACAGGTAATTTTGTAATTATTTTAACTAGGTAGCTATTAAATATTTATTACCTATTTAATAGCTATTGTACCTAGTTAAAACAAATACAAAGTTGCCTGTAAAATAAAAATAAACCCTAAAATAGCTACAATGTAATTATTAATTATATTGTAGCTATCTTAGGATTTATTTTATAGGTAAGTATTTAGTTTTAAATAGGATTTATTTATTTAATGATAGGAATATTTATTTAGATTAATTTAAATAATATTTAAGTTAGGGTGGTGTTAGGGTTAGACTTAGGTTTAGGGGTTAATTCATTTAATATAGTGATGGCGGTTTAGGGGGTAGATAAGGGGTTAATCAATGTACTGTGGGTGGTGGCGGTGTAGGGGGGCAGGATAGGGGTTAATAAATGTAATGTAGGTGGCGGCGGGGTCCGGGAGCAGCGGTTTAGGGGTTTATATAATTATTATAGTGGCTGCGGGATCCGGGTGCGGCGGTTTAGGGGTTAATATTTTTATTATAGTTGCGGCGGGGTCCGGGTGCAGCAGTTTAGGGGGTAATAAGTTTATTTAGGTGCGGGGGGCTCCGGGAGCGGCGGTTTAGGGAGAAAAACTGTATAGTATAGTGTGGGTGCTTAGTGACAAGCTAGCAAGAAAGCTGCGAACAAGCCGATGAGCAGCGAGATCGATGACTGTCAGTTAACCATAGTCCACTGCTCATCGCTCCGTACTTGATGCGCGGCTTCTTGACAGCTTTCTTGATAACTTTGGCGAACATATTCAGGTCCGCGGCAGCGCTGTTAGGCGAGCTTATGCGAGCGTATTGGGCCAGCCAATGCAGCAAAATACGGAGCTTCATAACTAGAGGCCTGTATATGAGGACAGAGCAATCGTCATTTCAAAAGGAATATATTGCTATCCATTTCCATCCTCACCACTGTTTAACCATCTGAATAACATTTGTATTTTGGCATGATAGGCCTACTGGCACAATTGCTCACTTGCTATAGTGTCACTTTTAATCTTTGACAAGTATTTCTTTTGTAATAATATTTTTATATTTATTGTTTTTTTTTGGTTTGGTGTGATCTTAAAACAAGATGGAGACTATGGGGTCAATTTAACAAGCAGTGAATGCTGCATCAGCGCCCCATTATTTCTGGTCCGCCAGAAACTGAAGTTAAGAACCAGTGGTCATAAGACCGCTGCTCCTTAACTTCTCAGCCACATTTTAGGTGATCGGCTGCAATCATCCTGATCCGATCCGATTGGGATGTTTGACACATCCTGCTAGCAGGCGATCAGCCGTGAGTGAGCAGGGGGGAACATTGCACAAGCATTTCACAGGAAATGCTTGTGCAATTTTAAATGCCAACAGCTCGCCACTAGTGATGTCGCGAATAGTTCCTGGCGAACATAGCATGTTCGCATTTGCCGCGGACGGCCAACATATGCAATGTTCGATCCGCCCCCTATTCCTCATCATTGAGTAAACTTTGACCCTGTACCTCACAGTTAGAAGACACATTACAGCCAATCAGCAGCAGACCCTCCCTCCCAGACCCTCCCACCTACTGGACAGCATCCATTTTAGATTAATTGGCAGCATTTAGCGGCCTTCTAATTATCAGAAAGCAACGCCAAAGTCATATATGTCTGCTATTTCTGAACAAAGGGGATCCCAGAGAAGCATTTACAACAATTTGTGCCATAATTGCACAAGCTGTTTGTAAATAATTTCAGTGAGAAACTTAAAATTGCGAAAAAAGATTTAAGTTTTTTTTAAATTTGATCGCATTTGGCGGTGAAATGGTGGCATGAAATATACCAAAATGGGCCTAGATCAATACTTTGGGTTGTCTACTACACTACACTTAAGCTAAAATTAACTCTACAAGCTGCCTACATGCTCCCTAATTAACCCCTTCACTGCTGGGCATAAAACACGTGTGGTGCGCAGTGGCATTTAGCAGCCTTCTAATTACCAAAAAGCAACTCCAAAGCCATATAAGTCTGCTATTTCTGAACAAAGGGGATCCCAGAGAAGCATTTACAACCATTTATGCCATAATTGCATATGTTGTTTGTAAATAATTGCTGTGAGAAACCTAAAGTTTGTGAAAAAGTGAACATTTTTTTTTTATTTGATCGCATTTGGCGATGAAATGGTGGCATTAAATATACCAAAATGGGCCTAGATCAATACTTTGGGTTGTCTACTACACTACACTTAAGCTAAAATTAACTCTACAAGCTGCCTACATGCTCCCTAATTAACCCCTTCACTGCTGGGCATAAAACACGTGTGGTGCACAGCGGCATTTAGCAGCCTTCTAATTACCAAAAAGCAACGCCAAAGCCATATAAGTCTGCTATAATGGCATGTCTGGCACACAGTGTTGGGGCAAGGGTCCATTTGACCACTGATACCTGTTCTGCAAAGCATGGTCAGGGCAGGTATATCACCTACACTGCCCACTGTGAAGCAGGCGTAACCCTTACACTACCTGATCGATACAACATCATACCTGATGTTTTAAAGCACGTTATTCCAAACAATTTAGGAATGTTAGGTGATTTATGCCCTTTATGGATTAAAACCAGACTCTGCATCAACTATGTAATTTTCCATGGGAGTTTTCCCATGGATCCCCCTCCGGCATACCACAGTCCAGGTGTTAGTCCTCTTGATTTTATTTAAATTTTAGGTTTGCGATATCACTAGTTGCCACTATTCCGGGCCAGCGTACCTGGTTTTTAATCCCCCGCCCTGGAGGCAGCGGATCCCATAAGAATCAATGCTAGTCTGACAGCAGCAAGAGCTCATGTTTGCTGCGGCCCGATATCCCATTGATTTCTATGGGAAGTGTCTGAACCTAACACCCTAACATGTACCCCGAGTCTAAACACCCCTAATCTTTCCCCCCTACACCGCCTGCTTTATACTTATTAACCCCTAAACCGCCGCTCCGGGACCCCGCCGCCACTATAATAATTATATGAACCCCTAAACCGCCTCTCCCGGACCCCGCCGCCACCTACATTATACCTATTAACCCTTAATCTGCTGCCCCCTATACCACCGCCACCTACATAAAGTTATTAACCCCTATCCTGCCGATCATGGACCACACCGCAAATAAATTAATTGTTTAACCCCTAAACCGCCGCACCCGGAGCCCTCCGCCACTTACATTACATTTATTACATTCATCCGCCACTATACTAAATGTATTAACCCCTAAACCTAAGTCTAAACCTAACCCTAACACCCCCTAACTTAAATATAATTACAATAAATCTAACTAAAAATTGCTATCATTAACTATATAATTCCTATTTAAAACTATATACTTACCTATAAAATAAACCCTAATCTAGCTACAATATAACTAATAGTTACATTGTAGCTATTTTGGGGTTTATTTTTATTTTACAGGCAAGTTTGTATTTATTTTAAGTAGGTAGAATAGCTATTTAATAACTACCTAGCTAAAATAAATACAAAAGTACCTGTAAAATAACACCTAACACTACACTATAATTAAATAAATTAACTAAATTAACAATAATTAAAGAAATTAAATTAGCTAAAGTACAAAAAAACAAACACTAAATTACAGAAAATAATAAACAAATTACAAGATATTTAAACTAATTACACCTAATCTAATAGCCCTATCAAAATAAGAAAAAGCCCCCCCAAATAAAAAAAACCCTAGCCTAAACTAAACTACCAATAGCCCTTAAAAGGGCCTTTTGCTGGGCATTGCCCCAAAGTAATCAGTTCTTTAACCTACAAAAAAAATACAAACAACCCCCAACAGTAAAACCCACCACCCACACAACCAACCCCCCAAAACAAAATACTATCTAAAATAACCTAAACTCCCCATTACCCTGAAAAGGGCATTTGGATGGGCATTGCCCTTAAAAAGGCAGTTATCTCTTTTGCGGCCCAAACCCTAACCTAAAAATAAAACCCACCCAATACACCCTTAAAAAAATCCTAACACTAACCCCCTGAAGATCGACTTCTGAAGACCGGACATCCATCCTCAAGGAAGCGGCAGAAGTCTTCATCCAACTGGGCCGAAGTCCTCAACAAAGCCGGGAGAAGTCTTCATCCAAGCCGAGTGAAGTGGTCCTCCAGACGGGCATAAGTCTTCATCCAGACGGCATCTTCTATCTTCATCCATCCGACGCGGAGCAGGTCCATCTTCAAGATATCTGACGTGGAGCATCCTCTTCTTCCAACGACTATCTGACGAATGAAGGTTCCTTAAAGTGACAATCAGAATTAAGGTAAAAAAAATCTTATTGGCTAATGCAATTAGCCAATAGGATTGAAGTTCAATCCTATTGGCTGATCCAATCAGCCAATGGGATTGAGCTTGCATTCTATTGGCTGATTGGAACAGCCAATAGATTGCGAGCTCAATCCTATTGGCTTATTGGATCAGCCAATAAGATTGAACTTCAATCCTATTGGCTGATTGCATCAGCCAATAGGATTTTTTCTGCCTTAATTCCGATTGGCTGACAGAATTCTATCAGCCAGTCGGAATCTAAGGGACGCCATCTTGGATGACGTCACGTAAAGGAACCTTCATTCGTCGGGTAGTCGTCAGATGAAGAGGATGCTCCGCGTCGAATGTCTTGAAGATGGACCCGCTCCGTGTCGGATGGATGAAGATAGAAGATGCCTTCTGTATGAAGACTTCTGCCCGTCTGGAGGACCACTTCACCCGGCTTGGATGAAGACTTCTCCGGGCTTCGTTGAGGACTTCTGTCTGGTTGGATGAAGACTTCTGCCTCTTCCTTGAGGATGGATGTCCGGTCTTAAGAACTGTAAGTCGATCTTCAGGGGGTTAGTTTTAGGATTTTTTAAGGGTGTATTGGGTGGGTTTTATTTTTAGGTTAGGGTTTGGGCCACAAAAGAGCTAACTGCCCTTTTAAGGGCAATGCCCATCCAAATGCCCTTTTCAGAGCAAGGGGGAGCTTAGGTTTTTTGAGATAGTACTTTATTTGGGGGGTTGTAGTGTGGGTGGTGGGTTTTACTGTTGGGGGGATTTGTTTGTATTTTCTTTTACAGGTAAAAGAGCTGATTACTTTGGTGCAATGGCCCGTAAAAGGCCCTTTTAAGGGCTATTGGTAGTTTAGTTTAGGCTAGGGTTTTTTTATTTTGAGGGGGCTTTTTCTAATTTTGATAGGGCTATTAGATTAGGTGTAATTAGTTTAAATATCTTGTAATTTGTTTATTATTTTCTGTAATTTAGTGGGGGGGGGTTGTACTTTAGCTAAATTAATTTAATTTCTTTAATTGTTATCAATTTAGTTAATTTATTTAATTATAGTGTAGTGTTAGGTGTTATTGTAACTTAGGTTAGGTTTTATTTTACAAGTACTTTTATATTTATTTTAGCTAGGTAATTATTAAATAGTTAATAACTATTTAATAACTATTCTACCTAGTTAAAATAAATACAAACTTGCCTATAAAATAAAAATAAACCCTAAGATAGCTACAATGTAACTATTAGTTATATTGTAGCTAGCTTAGGGTTTATTTTATAGGTAAGTATTTAGTTTTAAATAGGAATAATGTAGTTAAGGATCGGAATTTTTAGTTAGATTTATTTTAATTATATTTAAGTTAGGGGGTGTTGGGGTTATACTTAGGTTTAGGGGTTAATACATTTAGTATAGTGGCGGCGACGTTGGGGGTTAATAATATTTAACTAATGATTGCGAGGCGGGAGAGCGGCAGTTTAAGGGTTAATATGTTTATTATAGTGGCGGCGACGTTGGGGGCGACAGATTAGGGGTTAATAAGTGTAGGTAGGTTGCGGTGACATTGGGGGTGGCAGATTAGGGGTTAATAAATATAATGTAGGTGTTGGCGGTGTCCAGAGCGGCAGATTAGGGGTTAAAAATTTTATTTTAGTGTTTGCGATCCGGGAGGGCTTAGGGGTTAATAGGTAGTTTATGGGTATTAGTGTACTTTTTAACACTTTAGTTATAAGTTTTATGTTACGGCGTTGTACCATAAAACTCTTAACTACTGACTTTTAATTGCGTTAGTACTCTTGTTGGTATAGGGTGTACATCTCACTTTTTGGCCTCCCAGGACAGACTTGTAATACCGGCGCTAAGTCCCATAGAAAAAAGATTTTACAAAGTTTACGTAAGTCGTTTTGCGGTAAGGCCGAAAAAGTGTGCGGTGACCCTAAACCTGCAAGACTCGTAATACCAGCGGGTGTGAAAAAGCAGCGTTAGGACCTGTTAACGTTGCTTTTTCAGCCTAACGCTCAACTCGTAATCTAGCTGACAGTGATTAACCCCTAATCCTCCATTCACCCACAAAACAAATAACCTAATTACAATATTAATCCCTAAACTGCCATCCCCCCACAGCGCCAACTACGTAATTACACTATTAACCCCTAAACAGCCAACCTCCCCAACGCCAACTACCTAATTATACTATTAACCCCTAAACCGCCAACCCCCCACAATGCTCAGAATTAATCTAATCACTAAGCCTCCTAACCTAACACCCCCTAAATTAACCCCAATTACACAAAATAAAAAAAAGACTACCTTGTTAATAAATTAATTAAAAAGTACCAAAATAAAAAAATCCTAACTTAAAATTAAAAAAACCTAACATTACATAATTTTTTTTATTTTTTTAAATTAGATTTAAACAGCCAATAGGATTTCAGTAGCTCTCATCCTCTTGGCTGATTTGAAAATTTCAGCCAATAGGAATGCAAGGTACCCCAAATATAAAACAGGTACCTTGCATTCAATCTTCAGTGTGCGGCAGCTATGGCATGAAGAAAATCCTCCACAGTGGATGTCTGCATGGCCACCGTTCCTGCTCTGCGGCAACCTTCGCTCCATGCCACCTTCGCTCTGGATGAAGATAGGAGATGTCCCCCCCGCTGGATGAAGATGGAGCTGCCTGGAAGAAGTTTTTTTTTTAAGATTATGGTTACTTTATTTTAATGGTCATCAAAAGAGCTGATTGCCCTTTTAAAGGACATTGCCCATACAAATGTCCTTTAAGGGGCAATGGCTAGCTAAGGTTTTTTTAGTGTTCATTTTTTTTTATTTTTGGGGCTTGGTGGGTTGGCTATTGGTAGTTTAGTGTTAGATTAGGGTGTGTTTTTATTTTGGGGAGCTTTTTATTTTTACAAAGGTATTAGATTAGGTTTATTTTTTTTATTTTGGATCATTTCGTTAATTATTTTCTGTAATTTTCAATTTTTATATTTTTTGCAATATTAGATTTTTTTATTTAATCTTAGGTTGGTCTTTTTAATGTAATGTTAGGTTTTTTATTTTAATTTTAAGTTTTTAAATTCTAATCTGCCGCTCCTAATCTGCCGCTCCGGACACCGCCGCCACCTACATTATATTTATTAACCCCTAATCTGCTGCCCCAACATCGCCGACACCTACATAATATTTATTAACCCCTAATCTGCCACCCCCAATGTCGCCGCAACCTACCTACATTTGTTAACCCAGGAGATTTCCCGGTGGGCTGCAGCAGATGGGGCTGGAAAGCTACAATTTAAAGGAGTGATTAATGGATGCAGTTAGGTTGTAAGGTGCCTATATAACATCAATCTGGCTTTTTTTATTTAAAACAAAGTAATATAATTTAATTCTGAAGAAAATATTGTGGAAGGAGTGTCCCAGTAATCCACTTTGAGAAAAATGGGGCATGTGCATTCTACCAACTCAACAAAAAAAAGGGCTGGTCTTCATATTTTTCCAGGGCTGCTTTTTATTCCCAATCCGGCCCTGAAGATAGCTACAATATAACTAATAGTTACATTGTAGCAATCTAAGGTTTTATTTTTATTTTACAGGACAGTTTGTATTTATTTTAACTAGGTAGAATAATTATTAAATAGTTATTAACTATTTAATAATTACCTAGCTAAAATAAATAGAAAAGTACCTGTAAAATAAAACCTAAGTTAAGATAACACCTAACACTACACTATAATTAAATACATTAACTAAATTAACAACAATTAAAGAAATTAAATTAAATTAGCTAAAGTACAAAAAAAAAAAACACTAAATTACAGAAAATTATAAACAAATTACAAGATATTTAAATTAATTACACCTAATCTAATAGCCCTATCAAAATAAAAAAAAAGCCCCCCAAAAATAAAAAAACCCTAGCCTAAACTAAACTACCAATAGCCCTTTAAAGGGCCTTTTTACGGGGCATTGCCCCAAAGTAATCAGTTCTTTAACCTGTAAAAAAAATACAAACAACCCCCCCAACAGTAAAACCCAACACCCACACAACCAACTCCCCAAATAAAATACTATCTAAAAAACCTAAGCTCCCCATTGCCCTGAAAAGGGCATTTGGATGGGCATTGACCTTAAAAGGGCAGTTAGCTATTTTGCACCCCAAACCCTAACCTAAAAATAAAACCCACCCAATACACCCTTAAAAAATCCTAACACTAACCCCCTGAAGATCGACTTACAGTTCTGAAGACCGGACATCCATCCTCAAGGAAGCAGCAGAAGTCTTCATCCAACTGGGCCGAAGTCCTCGATGAAGCCGGGAGAAGTCGGCGAAGTGGTCCTCCAAACGTGCAGAAGTCTTCATCCAGACGGCATCTTCTATCTTCATCCATCCGACGCGGAGCGGGTCCATCTTCAAGACATCCAACGCGGAGCATCCTCTTCATCCGACGACTACCCGACGAATGAAGGTTCTTTAAGTGACGTCATCCAAGATGGCGTCCCTTAGATTCCGATTGGCTGATATAATTCTATCAGCCAATCGGAATTAAGGTAGAAAAAATCCTATTGGCTGATGCAATCAGCCAATAGTATTGAACTTCAATCCTATTGGATGATCCAATCAGCCAATAGGATTGAGCTCGCATTCTATTGGCTGTTCCAATCAGCCAATAGAAAGCAAGCTCAATCCTATTGGCTGATTGGATCAGCCAATAGGATTTTTTCTACCTTAATTCCGATTGGCTGATAGAATTCTATCAGCCAATCGTAAATGAAGGGATGCCATCTTGGATGACGTCATCTAAAGGAACCTTCTTTCAGTTGTCGGCCGTCGTTTGAAGAGTATGCTCCATGTCGGATGTCTTGAAGATGGACCCGCTCCACACAGAATGGATGAAGATAGAAGATGCCGTCTGGATGAAGACTTCTGCCCATCTGGAGGTCCACTTCTGCCCGGTTGGGTGAAGACGTCTCACGGTAGGGTGATCTTCAAGGGGTTATTGTTAGGTTTTTTTAAGTGGGGATTGGGTGGGTTTTAGAGCAGGGTTGGTTGTGTGGGTGGTGGGTTTTAATGTTGGGGGGGTATTTGTACTTTTTTTACAGGTAAAAGAGCTGATTACTTTGAGGCAATAACCCACAAAAGGCCCTTTTAAGGGCTATTTGTAATTTAGTGTAGGGTAGGGCTTTTTTTATTTGGGGGGCTTTTTATTTTGTTAGGGGGATTAGAGTGTTTAATTAGTTTAAACATATTGTAATTATTTTATTATTTTCTGTAATTTAGTGTTTGTTTGTTTTCGTACTTCAGACAATTTTATTTAATTGTAATTAATTGTATTTTATTTATTTAATTTATTTAATTATAGTGTAGTGTTAGGTGTAATTGTAACTTAGGTTAGGTTTTATTTTACAGGTAAATTTGTCTTTATTTTAACTAGGTAGTTATTAAATAGTAAATAACTATTTAATAACTATTCGACCTAGTTAAAATAAATACAAACTTGCCTGTAAAATAAAAATAAACCCTAATCTAGAAACAGTGATCTATATAGTTATATTATAGCTATCTTAGGGTTTATTTTATCGGTAAGTATTTAGTTTTAATAGGAATTATTTAGTGAATTGTAGTAATTTTATTTAGATTTATTTAAATTATATTTAAGTTAGGGGGTGTTAGGGTTAGAGTTAGATTTAGGTTAAGGGGTTAATAACTTTATTATAGTGGCAGCAACGTTGGGGGCAGCAGATTAGGGGTTAATAAATGTAGGTAGGTTGCGGCAATGTTAGGGCCAGCAGATTAGGGGTTAATAATATTTAACTAGTGTTTGCGATGCAGGAGTGCGGCGGTTTATGGGTTAATATATTTATTATAGCTGTGACGATGTCCGGTTCGGCAGATTAGGGGTTAAAATATTTATTTTATTGTTTGCGATGTGGGGGGGCCTTGGTTTAGGGGTTAATAGGTAGTGCTAGTGTACTTTTTAGCACTTTAGTTAAGAGTTTTATGCTACGGCGTAGTAGTGTAAAACTCTTAACTACTGACTTTAAAATGCAGGATCAGTCTTGACAGGAGAGTCTGTACCGCTCACTTTTTGGAATACAAACTTACCTGTGAAATAGAAATAAAACCTAAGCTAGCTACAATATAACTATTAGTTATGTTGTATGTAGCTTAGGTTTTATTTCACAGGTAAGTTTGTATTTCATTTTAAATAGGTATTATTTAGTTAGTAATTGTAACTTTAATTTTGCTCTATTTTAATTATGTTAAAGCTAGGGGGGTTAGGGTTAGAGTTAGGTTTATGGTTAGGTTTAGGGTTAGGTTTAGGGGTTAATAGTTTAATTTAGGTTGTTGCAATGTGGGGGGCTGGCGGTTTAAAGGTTAATAGGTTTATTTAGTGGTAGTGATGTGGGAGGCCAGAGGTTTCGGGGTTAATAACTTTATTTAGCGGCGGCGATGTCAGGGAGCAGCGGAATAGGGGTTAATATCTTTATTATAGTGTGGGCAATGTTTGTGGGTGGGGAATAGGGGTTAATAACTTTAGTATAGTGGTGGCGATATCGGGAGCGGCAGATTAGTGGTTAATCGATTTATTTCAGTGGCAGCGATATCGGGAGTGGCAGATTAGGGGTTTATAACAATGTGTAGGTGGCGGCGATGTCGGAGGCAGTGGATTAGGGGTGTTTAGATGTGGTGTTTATGTTAGGGTGTTAGGTTTAAACGTAAAAAAAAAATTCCCCATAGACATCAATAGGGCTGCATTACGGAGCTTTTAATTCCGCAATCGCAGGTGTTAGTTTTTTTTCTAACACATTTATGTCTATGGGGAAAGCGTGCATGAACACTTCAAAGCAATGCTTGTATTTTGTGCGGTATGGAGCAATGCTACCATATCGCACGCACAAGCCGGCTTTTCTAAAACTTGTAATGTCAGCGCTACGGAGGGTGAAATAACGCAACTTTTGTTGCGTTCGTTAAATATCCTTTATATCGCAAAACTTGTAATCTAGGTGTCTGTGCTATCCATTGAAAGAAAAAGGCATGCTAAAAATGTTGGCTGCATCAAGATTCTCTTTATTACTATTCACGTATAATAACGGATTCACCCTAATATTAGCACTGGGTCGTGATATAGATAGCGCAGACTGAGCTATCGATAGTTTCCATTTGTAATCTAGGCCTTTGTATTTATAGCAACTTTGCACATCACTTTCCACCAAAGCTCTAGGAGTTGTAACATTAAAGGGACATTATACACTCGATTTTTCTTTGTATAAATGTTTTGTAGATGATCCATTTATATAGCCCATACAGGTTTTTTGTTTCTTTTTAAATTTATAGTTTTTCTTATTTTTAAATAACATTGTTCTGATTTTTAGACTCCTAACCAAGCCCCAAAGTTTTAGGAGAATGCCGAGGCATACCTACTCCAGCTTGCTCCTGTTTGTGTAAAGAGTTTTTTCATATGCAGAGGTGGGGGGAGTGTCTGTTATTTCCCACTTTAAGTGGGTGTTTTAGCTGCCTGGTAGCTTCTAAGTATGATTTTAAATGGTTTTACACTGGATTTTTATATCAGTATCTGTGCATATTATTCTTTATAGTAGTGTCTATTACATGCAGTTACCGTATTTTTCGCTCCATAAGATGCACCTGACCATCAGACGCACCTAGTTTTTAGAGGAGGAAAACAAGAAAAAAATATTCTGACTCAAATGGTGTAGTAAACTATTTAATAAACTATAACAGAATAATAGAATCATCAGTGTCATTAACAAATGAAGTGAGGCTTTAAGGTTTCGAGTACTCTTCTAGTCGGTGTACCCCAAGAACTCTGAATCCCTAGAGTCAGAATTTAAGAAGCTCAGATCACAAACGTGAAGTCATTTTTTATTGAATGAATAACACCCACACTGACACACTCATACTGAGTGTGCCCAGCCACTCTGGCCCCCTCAGAGTCAGAGAGAACCCCCAGGCCACGTCCTAGTAGAAATTCAAATTCCCCTCCTCATAGAGCCCCCCAATTCCAAGAAATGCCAGCTCCGGCCTCTGGACCTCTCCTCAGAGACCCCCACCAGTGCTGCCACCATTACTACCTGCTCGGATGCTCCTCACTCGTCTTCTGCGTGCAGCGGGCTGGCTCACTCAGTCACCACCTCACGTGGCTCAGATGGATGGATGGTGCTGCTGCTGCAGACAGTGTGTGATCCTGTGTCACGACTCACGTGGAGATGTCAGGCGGCAGCGGCTCATTCTGCAAAATTTCTCCCTCTCAGTCTCAGAGTGAGTGATGTCAGCGCAAGGCAAGTGAGCTCCGCCTCGTCACGCTCCAGTCCTCCACTCTATGGCTCTGAGTCTGACAAAAGACCACCACAGTGCCAACATTAAAGTTAAAAGCAATAATACCCGGGCCAGCCAAGTCACTGTGCGATCTCACTCAGGAATCTTGGAATTAGTAAAATAAGTTTAGTTGCAAGCGAGATCAAAATTAAAAAAATTAAATAAAAATTAAAAAAATTTTTTTTATCATAAGCAGTTGGCACCGCTCTCATGCTGGTGCGCCCAAAGGGTGCTGCCTATACTGCCTACTACAAAAATGCCGGCCCTGATCACATTCGCTCCATAAGGAGGAAAAAAGTGCATCTTATAGAGCGAAAAATGCGGTATATGAAAATTGGTGTATAATGCCCCTTTAAGCAATCTGCTCTTAGGTATGAGTTATACAAACATTCACTTCCTGTTAGTTTCACTATAAATTTAAGCAGGTTTACCTTGATTTTTTTCATGCAAAATCATATCATATTAAAATAGTACCCTTTCATTTTTAGAACCAAATTTTATTTGCTACAAAACATCAGCTTTGTGGAATTGCATAAAGACTTAAACACACTTTAAGACATGCTTTTCTATGCGTTATTTGACATTTTTTTCCTCAATATAAAATGTCTTAAATAAAATAAGAATTGTTTTAAAATAAGATTTGATTTGAAACTGGCAAAGATAATTGCATGCAATATTTTTTTCTGTTATTTGAATCCAATTTTTGGATAGTATAACACAAGTTATAAAGAGTGATATGGCATAATAAAATGAATAAAAAATATCCATCATTTTATTTATGACAGCTTTATATTGGAAACACTGGTGGAACATTAAGAATTTATTAAATCTTAATGGCGAAAGCTCTGTTAATTTATTTCATATCCAGCTTCCTGTTATAAAAGAAAGGAAAAGCATTGCAAATATCATTGTATCTTTTGTTAGAAATTGTTTTCTTAGCAATAAAAAGTGAACAGCTCAATATTTCATATGCAGTCTTCATCCTACAATAGAAGAAAATATTTTCCCTTTATTTTTTTTTTCTTATTTTTTCGTGTGCTTTCAAATGAATATGACTCCTTGTTTTTTTGTGTTTAATCTTGTGTGACCTTTTTAATGTAATATTTTGAGTAATAGGGTCACAAAAAGCAAGGTTTTATTTTATTCTCTGGAAATTTCATTAAAATTAAAGGTCAAGTTTAAAAGTTTGCATACTTTAGGTTAATTATAAACAAAAATAGCTATTTATCAAAATAGAAAAATAAAAGATTTGGAATAAAAGAGTCTTATTATATATATATATATATATATATATATATATATATATATATATATATATATATATATATATATATATATATATATATAAATATATATATATAAACTATACATTTTATATGTCTTAATATTTACCTGTCTATAAAAAAACTATACAATGTATATCTGTATATCTATTTATCTATCATCTATCTATCTATCTATCTATCTTCATTGTGCCACAAATAATTATTTTATTGATCCCACATAATTTATTTTAAATAGTACATTAAATCATTTATTTGAATTAAAGGGACAGTCAACACCAGGTTTTTTGTTGTTTAAAAAGAAAGATAATCCCTTTATTACCCATTCCCCAGTTTTGCATAACCAACACTGTTATAGAAATACACTTTTTACCTCTGTGATTACCTTGTATCTAAGCCTCTGCAGACTGCCCCCTTATTTCATTTCTTTTGACAGACTTGCCAATCAGTACTCACTCCAGGGTAACTTCTCATGCATGAGCTCAATGTTATCTATATGAAACACATTAACTGATGCCCTCTAGTGGTTAAAATGCTTTCAGATTAGAGGCAGTCTTCAAGGTCTAAGAAATTAGCATATGAACCTCCTAGGTTTAGCTTTCAACTAAGAATAGCAATAGAACAAAGCAAAATTGGTGATGAAAGTAAAATTGGAAAGTTATTTAAAATTATATTCCCTATTTAAATCATAAAAGTTTTTTTGGACTTGACTGTTCCTTTAAGAATGTTAGTGATAGCCACTTATGTAGCTGTCTTTCAGAATTTGTATAGGCCAAGCATATAAGGGGCATTTTCTATCATGCATATGGAAGTAAATGTAGTATTTACATATTATAGGAGTAAACTGTTTAAATGTAAACTGATGCTAAGACTACAGTATTAGTTTTGTACTTGTTACTAATCCAATGGTCACAGGACTATTGTCAAAGTTTTACTGGTGGAGAGGGACATGTATTTGCATGTATGACAAATAATTTTGGTTAATTCAGGTTAATTCAGAACACGAAGATGAGTTTTTCAAAACATAAATGAACTGAAATACATTTTTAAATGTAGATGAAACAAATACAAAATCTTTATAACAATATCAATTGGGAAATTAAATTTTATTCTCTGTATTTTAGGAGAACTTTGTGTCTCCTTCTGGAATACCTATTTTATTAAGGATCCTCCAAGTTTCATGTAGCATGCAACACTTTAGGATACAGCATTGAACATATACACTCCAAAAATTGGCATTTAAGGATAGGAACCTTCTTTATGAGACAAAGAATGACATAATTGTTTTGCTAATATACAGATGCCCATTAGATTATAACAGCAAATTACAAATTACTATACAAATAAATATGTTTTATTTTATTACTCTTTATTATTATTATTATTATTATTATTATTATTATTATCATCATGTATTTGTAGAGCGCTAACAGGTTCTGCAGTGCTATGAACATAGGTGGTATATAAAAACAATTACAGGGATCAAATGGAGAGAGAGGGTCCTGCCGAGAGTTGCACTGTTGTAGTCGGCTCTTATGAAGGTGAACTACAAACAGCTGGGCTCATAGGCTTACATGCTATGGGGTTTTAGGGGATAGCAGTGGAGATAGGAAGGTTAGTGTAGGTTGCTAGCATCCCTGAATAGTTGAGTCTTCAGGGAGCACTTGAACCTTTTAAAACTAGGGGAGATTCTTGTGGAGTGAGGCAGAGAGTTCCATAAGATGGGAGTCAATCTGGAGAAATCTTGAAGACAGGAATGTGAGGAGGTAACAAGAGAGGAGGAGAGTAGGGGATCAAGAGCGGAGCAAAGTGGACGGGAGGGAGAGTATCTGGAGACAAGGTCTGAGATGTAGGGGGGAGCAGTGCAATTGAGGGCTTTGTGTGTCAGAGTGAGAATTTTGTGTTTAATCCTGGAGGCAAGAGGAAGCCAGTGAAGGGATTGGCAGAGAGGTGCGGCAGATGAAGAGCGACGTGCAAGGAAGATGAGCCTGGCAGAGGCATTCATTATGGATTGTAAATGAGCTAGGTGGCAGCTAGGGAGACCAGAGAGGATAGAGTTGCAGTAGTTGAGGCGGGAAAGGATGAGATGGTGGATTCAAATCTTTGTTGTGTCTTGTGTAAGGAAATGTCTAATTTTAGAGATGTTTTTAAGGTGGAAGCGGCAGGCTTTAGCCAAGGACTGCATGTGAGGAGTGAAAGAAAGATCTGAGTCCAGTGTGACCCCAAGACATCGGGCATGTGAGGATGGGGTAATGATGGAGTTATCAACAGTTATAGAGAAATGGGGGTGGAGATTTTGGAAGAAGGGGGAAAATAAGGAGCTCAGTTTTGGAGAGATTTAGCTTGAGGTAGTGAGAGGACATCCAAGATGAGATATGAGAGAGATAGTTAGTGACACGGGTTAGCAAGGAAGGAGGTAGTTCTGGTGCAGAGAGGTAGATTTGGGTATCATCGGCATACAAATGATAATGAAACCTGTGGGACTTTATTAAGAAGCCTAGTGAGGACATGTAGATTGAGAAGAGAAGGGGACCGAGGACAGAGCCTTATGGTACCCCAGCAGAAAGAGGTAACGGGTCAGAGGGTGCCCAAAAGAAGGATACACTAAAGGTACGGTTAGACAGATAGGAAGAGAACCAAAAGAGAGCTGTGTCACAGATGCCGAAGGATTGGAGGGTATGGGTGCAAAAGAGGATGGTCGACAGTATCAAAGGCTGCAGACAGATCAAGGAGAATAAGTAGAAAGAAGTGGCCTTTTGATTTTGCTGTAAGTAGGTCATTGGTAACCTTAACAATTGCTGTCTCTGTTGAGTGAAGGGGGCAAAATCCATATTACAGTGGGTCAAGGAGGGAGTTTAGTGTAAGGAAATGGAATAGACGTGCATATACTTTCTTTTCAAGAAGCTTTGAGGCAAGAGGTAGTAGGGAAATAGGGCGGTAGTTGAATGGGGAGGTTGGATCGAGAGAAGGTTTTTTGAGGATAGGTGTGACTACTCTGTGTTTTTTTCAGATTGTCCAACCCTGATTTAACTACTTATATAAATAAAGAAAATGGGGGAACTTTACCAAGCAGCATTTATTGAAACTTCCAGCATTTATGCAGCTTCCTAACTTTAGCACCTCAGAAATGCCAGAGTCAATTAAGATGGAATATTTGACATGCCTGGCTCTCCTGCTATTGGTTGGTTGATTGCAGTGGTCTGGATTGCACAATCATTTGCTTGTGCAATTGTAAATTCAAGCAGCTGATGATGCATTGTGTGGTGTCATAAAACCAGAGAATGTATCCCTAGTGTGTTCAAGTAGTTAATTCTTAAATTTACAAACATATTTTAAAATATATACTAGGACTTTGACCTAGTCTTTGTCTAAGAAGGACACTCCCATGTAGCCTTTGATTGGTGTATGGTAGGACACACAATAAGTGAAGTAAGTATACAATGGGAGACAACAGTTACTATGCACATTTCTTTTTATCTTCCTCACCTCCTGGAAACAACTGATGAGAGAGAGAGAGAGAGAGAGAGAGAGAGAGAGAGAGCATTGGAGGACTGAACTGGCTGAGTATATTAGCATTCTTATGCATTTACTTTGGGATAAATTCTCTTGTTCACTATGTTGGACTGGATGTTGTAGCTCTTGGTATTTCTTGAGACTTGTTTTATATTTTGTAGCTTATAGATAATTGTTAATCTTCATACCTATATTTTTTGTCTTCCATTAAATAATTTTAAAAAGTGGACAACCCCTTTGGTTTAATATTCTGGTACTAATTACCACCACATTTTGGCAATGACGACGTGTAGACATTTCCATGTAAAATCTTTTTTTTTGGTAGATTAAATTATATAGGGATTTACCTTTTAATAAATTGAGGAATATTTCAGGCTCCTTGGCTACTTTTGCTACAAGAGTGTGGTATCTACTAAATATTACTTATCCAGTTTCTATTGTGTTTAAGTCTAAGTGGTCTCTTAGTGGAAAAAAAACTATTTGATTTGGTTTTGTAAATACACAAACATTCAGTTTCTATTTTTTTTTTTTGGTTTGTTTTTTAAATATTGAATTGTATTCTGAATTATTCTGGAATTTGTGTTTGCTCCTATTTGCATGGGATTTGAACTTAAAAATATAAATGGCTAGATTACGAATCTTGCGTTAGCCTTAAAAAGCAGCGTTGAGAGGTCCCAATGCTGCTTTTTAACGCCCGCTGGTATTACGAGTCTTGAAATGACAGGCTCACCGCTCATTTTTTTCGGCCAGACTCGAAAATACTGCAAATCCACTTACATCAATTGCATATCCTATATTTTCAATGGGACGTGCATAGCGCCGGTATTACGAGTCTGCAAAAAGTGAGTGGTACACTCTCTCCTGACAAGCCTGGTACCACATTTAAAAGTCAGTAGTTACGAGTTTTACACTACAACGCTGTAGCATAAAACTCTTAACTAAAGTGCTAAAAAGTACACTAACACCCATAAACTACCTATTAACCCCTAAACCAAGGCCCCCCCCCACATTGCAAACACTAAAATAAAATGTTTAACCCCTAATCTACCAAACCGGACATGGCAAACACTATAATAAATATATTAACCCCTAAACCATCGCACTCCCGCCTCGCAAACACTAGTTACATTTTATTAACCCCTAATCTACCGCCCCAACGTCACCGCCACTATATTAAAGTTATTAACCCCTACTTGGGGAATGGTAGGCATCTACCTGCCTTGGAAGTGAAGCGCCAAAACCAGTCATATGGGTCTGGGTCAGCGTAAGTATTGTCGCTCCCATGAAATCGTCTGCATAAGTTCTCAGCTTCATTCCTCCAACTTCTTCCGAATCTGGAGCCTCACAGCCAAGGACCAGTGTTCTCAGCTTGCCCTGCAATCTTCCACCTCCTGTGCTGCACTGATGGTCGCAATCTCCTGACAAGATGACCGCTGCTTCCGGAGATACAAAATTTTCTGGCATGTAGATAAGTTGCGGACGGATAGCAATTTCTGTTACAGCTAGATATTGCCACTGCTGGTTTTCCGATATTTCAGACATATCTGTCATATAGCTGTTAGTGACTTGATCCCGGAATCGTCCAAACCCTGCTGAGGCTTCCGGCCTATCTTTATCGAATCCTGGTTCTTTACCGCCATCTTGCATATCGTGTGAGGTGAATACCTTTTTGAGGCGTTGCGCTAGTAGCAGGTTCAATCCTGTGTAATGATACTTCAACGTCTCACAGACCTCATCCTCAAATTTGCTTAGTGCAGCCTCGATATCTATTTAGCAGATAGTAGGGGGATGGAAGGGGAGATGGTATCCACGTTATCTCATTAGATGTTGCAGGTCCCTGATCACAATGCCGCCAAAGCAGCTCCAAAGTCCATAGATCAGATTTTTCTTTTTCTCTTTTCTTTTTTTTTTCACTCCTAAAAGGGCCAAATGATGTAGTTGCCTTTAATCCCTGAGAATTTTAAAGGTTGAGACCATTATAAAATTGGATGTTTGCCCAGTTTAATCAGATATAACTGAGGAGCTCCAAACACACACGTCTGCTCTTCATGCTGGCAAGCTCCGCCCCTGTTATTATTATTTTTATTATAAGTAGTAGTATTAATGGTATTGGTACTGGTAATGAGAATAATGTTAATAACAGTAAATTATTAGTAATTGGTTGTTTGATTATTTTTTTTCTCCTCCTTTTCCCTCTGCTTCTGCTGCTTTAAATTATTTTTGCTATCTTATTTTTGATATAAAACACTTTAATCTTGATACAATTTAGTTTAGTCTCCCATATATTGTATCTATTGCTTAGGTTATAGATACCTATGTAACTGTGACTTTATTTAATTTTAATTTCACCAATTTTATAACTTGGTAAGGTCATTTTGTTTAAAATAAGCTAACAGTGTTTCACTTAGAAATTTTTTTTCTTCCTCTGCATACAAATCATAGCAACTGTTACATATTGAACTGTTTCTGTATTACTACTCAGTTTGTTTTGATTTCTTATAATTATTTCTTTTTTTTTCTTCTGCTGCTACTTTAATTTTTTTTGCTATCACATTTTGGTTTATTTTGTTTCTCTTGCTTAGGCTATTGTATTCAGTGTCTAACCTAACCATATTACAGTCACATGTATTTCTCAATTATATGAATTAATTTTAATTGCAATAATTTTATAAGTTGGCAAGGTCATTTCAAATTGAATTTAAAAAAAAAAAAAAAAATCAAACATTAGCTAACAGTGTTTTAATTAGATTTTTTTTTCTTTTACATATAACAAATTAGTATAACAGCTGTTACATACTGAATTATCAGTGGATTACTATTTATTTTATTGTTATTACAAACAATAGCATTTCATTCCTATTTTTAATTGTAATTCTAGGTAAAAATGTCTTTTCCTGGGGCAAAATATTTTTCTGATGCAGTAAGGGAATATTTTAAAGATGATATTAACAAACATGATGGGCCATATATTCTTCCAGAACCCTGTGAATAAAAAATAACACATATGAAGGTTTTATGGATGTGTTAACACAAATAGTGTTAAATAAAAAGTACTCTAATAAGAAACGTAGAGCATTAGTAGTTCAAGCAGTCATTGCTACAATTGGAGGACTTGCAGATATAATAGAAACATTAAAGAAGGAAAATAAAGATCTCACAGGAAAGATGGAAGAGGCACTAAACAATAGAGACTGTCTAAAAATTGCATCACTTAGAACAACCAATATGGTGGAAGAACTAGAGGATGAACTGAGAATAATTGAAGACCAGAGAGATTCATATGAGTGTAAAATCACAGAGCTTCAAAATATTATAATTTAACAAAAAAACAAAGCTTATATACAGGAAGACAAGGAAGGAAAAGTCATTCCAAGATTATACCCAAATTTGGAGTCACTATGGCCTAGTAAAAGAGAGGCAGAACAAGATATAGAGCAAGGGCAATTACTACTGCTTTTGCCTTTAGCACCAGTTATAGTATCTGAGACTTTTAATGCACATAAAACACCTACAGGTTTTTCAATGCAGACTCGCTCCATGTCTATGATGGATAAAGACAATTTTCAGAAATGGTGGGGTGCGTTGAATGATTTCAACAAGTTCACACATTGGTTTCAGAGGGGAGCTGAGAAGGCACAAAAAGGAGGTCTGTGTTTTGATGAAAGGACTGAATTACTAGAATTTGCTCTGGGTCCATTTGCAAGCAGGCTATTGGGATTTAACACAAGTGTTTCAGATCAAGCTGGAAGAATAGCTGCAACCTACTTCTACTTAACTAATGTAGAAAAGGAAATTAGCCACATTACAATGATGCCTACAGATGGCCCCCGGGAGGTAGCTCAGAGAATAATCTTCTGGTGCACCCTAAGACAGCCACAGACACCAATGGTACAGGGATCAGCAGCACATATAGCTTGTGTGCTTGAAGCCCTTCCCTGTGAATGCAAGGAATTTGTGCATCTGTTTGATCAAACGCCTACAGATTTGAAAATGGTATTAACCAGGGTAGATAAGTGGTGGATGGATTACTCACACAAAGATCAAGCATGTGCAGTTTCAGCAGTAAAACCATTTAAAGTAGAAGCAGGTAAGACAATGCTAGGTAATTGGAGAAAAAAACGTGAAGAGCCACAGTGGAACAATTGTAATAGAATCAGTGGAAACTGGAGAATAAATAGGCGTGGTGATTTACAGCAGAAAAGATACAGTGGTGACTGGAGAAGGAATGAAGTGGCAGAAAATAACAATAAGGAAAGGCACAATGGTGACTGGAGAATGAATGATATAGAAGATAATAATGGCAATATGGGATACTGGGACCTGAGAAAGCAGAATGACAGGATGGGAGAAGAAATAGAAGCATTAAAGAGGTAAATAGAGGCAGATAGGAAGCCACAACATGAGGAAAATAGGGCAAAATATACTGTAATAAAGGAGGAAGAGAAACACAAATCAGAGTGAAGAGGTCCAACGCCTGCTCAAGACCACCTCATACATGCAGCTGACCTTGGCATGGAAGGGGCGGGTCGGCCCACCATATTAACTTACATTGCAGGGGTGGGAAAACACATGTTGTTAGACAGTGGTGCGGCGGTTACTATGACAAACAGGGTCACAAATGGGAACAGCTTAGTTAAAATAGTAGGAGTTATAGGGAACCCACCGCAAGTAAGTGAAGGGATTATAGAGATTAAGGTTGGTGGAGAAACAGTTAAAGTTGAAGCTATAGTTGGAAGGCCTTAGGACATATAAGGGATAGAAGCACTAAAAAAAGGTACATTTATTGTAGACTTTGCCAACCAATGCTTGTGGAAAAAAGAACCAGGTAGTGAGAAACATGGAGAGACAACACAGACAAATGGTACAGTATGTCCCATGGCATACATAGTGGCACCAGCCTAGGAGAAAACAGGCTACAGCTGGAGGGACGACCAGAATGACTGAAGCAACCCATGTAAGCAATTCCAGTATGGGTAAGAAATAATCTTGATTGTGGGAGAATGGATACAACAGTGCTACTTGAAGGAAAAGATCCACTATTGCAGAAGCAATACCCAGTTCCAAGGGAATCTGTGGTTTCTATTACAGAAATGATAGAGACACTGGAGGAACATGGAATCATAAAATCTGGAAATGGATATGGATGTAATTCTCCTTATTGGCCTGTCAATAAGGCAGTATTGAAAACCATTGAAGCAGAAGGGAAAACAGCTCCATCCTGGAGACTTACCATTGATTACAGAGCTGTCAACAAACTAGCAAAGAGGATGGCACCAGTCGTATCAGTCTATTGTGAAATGATGTCAAAGATATCACCAGAAATGAGAATATTTACAGTAATAGATGTATTAAAGAATGCCAATACCGGACTGCATTTACCTGGGAAGGATGGCAGTATGCCTTCACAGTTCTGCCACAAGGGTACTGTGATGCCCCAGCTATTTTCCATACACACATGAAGGAAGCATTATCAAAATTCCCACAACCTGAACGTATCATCCAATATGTGGACGATGTGCTTCTTCAGTCTCCAAATATGGAACAACATGAACAAGATCTGACACTCTTGCTAGAGTGTATTAATATTGCAGGACTAAAATTAAATGGTGCAAAAGCTCAGTTGCCTGCAAGGAAGTTCATTTCTTTGGAGTAACCATAACTGGAGAGGGTAGAGCAATTGATCAGGATAGAGCAAAAGTGATTGCTCAAATACCAAGCCCCACTGATCATACAGCACTACAATCTTTGTTAGGAATGATGGGCTTCTGTAGAGAGTTCACTGCAAGATATGCACAGCTGTCTCAAACCTTGTATGAAATTCTTAGAGCAGAAAATTGAGATTGGTCTGATTACCATACTAAGGCTGTTAACCAGTTGAAGACAGAACTAGGTAGTGCACCAACCCTTGCAAGTCCTGACCATGAAAAAGAGTTCCGGTTGTATCCCATCACAATTCCAGATGCACATGGAGTAGTCATTACTCAGACCTGGGGTAACACCGAGCGACCGGTGGCATTCGGATCCCAGACACTGTCAGCTGCGGAACTGAAATTTGGATGGTGTGAGAGAATCATATTGGCCGCATACTGGGCAGTAAAGTGATTTAAATACCTATTTGGCACACAAAATGTAATTATCTGTACCCACCATACACCTTTAAAAGTACTCAGGCAAGGAAGTCTGACAATCAGTCATATTAATAATGCTCGTGTACAAAAATGGAGAGTGGCATTGCTTGCAAATAACATTTCAACACATGAAGTAAAAGAGCCAAAGCAATGGGTAGCTGGAGTTTGTATTAAAGGAAATGCACATGAATGTCAGGTCAACCCAGGACCAACATGTCACCCAGTATTCAAAGATGCCACTAACTTAATGATGACTAAAGAACCTATCTGGTACACAGATGGTAGTTGTCATCATGTACAAGGAAAAAGAGTTTCAGGGATTGCTGGAGTAAAGATTCAGAGTGATGAGATTTTAGAAGAATTTGGATTCAAGCTAAAAGCTTCCTCGGCACAATATGCAGAGCTAGCAGCTGTTGTGCAAGTTCTTTACCAAGAATCAGGAAAAAGTGACAGGGTGACAATAGTCTTGATCAGTGACTGGGTTTTCAGAGGACCATGTCTGTTGCTGAAATGGTGGGCTAGCAATAAATTCTTGGCTACAGATGGATCAACAGTGAAATTTCACGGTCTTTGGCAAATTGTGGAGACTCTATCACATAACTTTCAAATAATCAATATGATTAAAGTACGTGCCCACAAAAGAACAGGACCTCATCGAATAGGAAATAACCTTGCAGATCATTGAGCAAAACAAGCAGCAAAGTGGGCTGAGGAATGGAAACCAGACTATGAAGAAAGAAAGCTAACTGTAGCTGCAACAACAAGGATTGAGGACACGCGAATTCAGGAATTGCAAGAACTTCAAGATAAAGATGCTGAAATTAAAGAACTCAGAATGAGAATAAGAAGAGGAGAGGAAGTACATCATAAAGGGAAAATGGTAGTGGAAGAAAAGGGTCTGGTTTGTGTACTAGAAGATGGCCTTCCGGTCTGGGTTGTACCATTCCATAATAGGAAAGACATCCTTAGATGGATACATGGGTCACAGGCAGGAGGACACCCAAAGATAAAGGAAGCAAAGGAAAAAATACAGAAGATGGGATGGTGGCATGGACCTTGAAGATTTTTTTGGACGGCTGCCTCACCTGTGCTAGATTTGATTGATCTAACAGAAAGAAAAGGGGAGAACTAATGCGACAGCCACCTGTAGGACCATGGGAAATAATTCAAATTGATTATACTGGACCACTGCCAACAACCACACAAGGGAATACATACATTTTGATGGTAGTGGATAGTTTTTAAGATGGATGATCGCAATTCCAACAAGGAACTGTACAGTGGTAACAACTGCTATGAAACCAGTTAATTAAGTAATTACTGTGTGGGCGGGTCCCAAAAGTAATTGATTGTGATAACGGAGCTGCATTTATTGGAAATGTAATGAAGGAAATGTGAAAAATGGTTGGAATAGATCTGAAATATCACATACCTTACCATCCAGAGGCAGAAGGTCAAGTTGAATGGATGAATGGCACTATAAAAAGAGAACTTATGAAACTGGTTGCAGAACATGGGTCAGCCTGGGACACCTATGTACCATTCGTATGTGCAAGGCTTAGAGCCATACCCTCTAGATCTACAGGATTTTCACCCTATGAAATCCTTATGGGGAGGCCAATGCCATCCTGGACCAACTGGATGACCATTCCAGCACCAGTGGCATTGCAAACTGCAGCCATCACAGATGAATGGGTAAAAGATCTTGCCACACATCTAGAATTTGTGCACAAAGCAACAGCAGTAGAAGATGAGAATCAGTACCAGCAATGGAAGAGATGGCATGATGCCTCAGGAGATATAACTACATACCAGGCTGGTGACTGGATTATGGTACAAAACCATGATGAACTTCTACCATGGGGTAGAGCAAGATGGAAATGTCCATATATGGTATAGATAGATTAGGGTCTGCAGTCTACCTGATTGACCATGCAGAACAAGGAGAAGTCTGGCTGCATGCAAGTCAATTAAAAAGATTTAAAAAATACAAGGTTTGGGACCCAGCAAACAACATGCCTTAGTAAGTATACACACACCCTAAGACCTAGAAAATCATAATAGTTTGGTCAGGAAAATAAAATGGGTGTAAGTTAAAGGCAGCAAATGATAATTCATTTTGGGAAATTGAGTATGTGGGTAGCAAAAAAAATAAAAAAAATAAAAATGAAGAGTAATGACAATTATTTTAATACTCATACCATGAAGTTCCTATAAGGATCTGTACATTTCCTGATGCCTTATGTTTATATGCTAATTTAATTTTGGTCCTTTTTTGTGTTTTGTTTTTTTATCTTCTCTCTCTTTCACCCAGGGAAATAAAGAAGAAATAAGAAGAGAATGAGAAAAATGTATTTCCCCATTCACTAATTACAAATAATTAGTTTATTCACAGGCTCATCAGAAGATTGAGTTCAGAAGAAATGAAACCTAGCCAAGGAGGATGGTGTCTTTTTCTGGCACAACTGTATCGGAATGGGAAGAGGGAGACCACCAATTAGACCAGAGGATACAGCATATAAGGGACTTATTTTAAAAGGAATAGAGGATAGATATATACAGACAGATAGATTTATTTGGCCGAGGGAGTTAAAAGTAAAAGAAATGGGTGACTTTCATTTGAATATCATGTTGCCAAATGATAGTATGGGGTTAGCTCTTAGGGCACCAATAAATGTGACCAAGGGACAAGAATGGAACTGGGTGGTTAGAAATGGGCAGGTAACAGCTAATGGAATATTTATAGATCGTGTGAAATTGACTTCAACCTCCCAAGGATACTATAAACATTAATATCATAGTAAGCAACATATCTTTAAACGAGGGTGGTGAATGGGAGGTTGCCACTATAGCTTCACATCCAAATAAAGAATTGAAATGCAATCTTATCACTGGAGAGGGGTGTGTATTAACAGTAGATGAGGGAACACTTTCAGTACAGAAAAGGGAACATTGTGAAGATCAGATAAGAATTCCATGGCCAAAAAGGGGAATCATTGTAGTCCTTACACATGAAACTCTGGTAGAAGGTGTGGGATGGACATATTACCCTATAATGTTAAATTTTAATTATTTCATGATTCCTTTAAGGTGCTCAAGACAGCAGCGCAAATGGTTCAAAGGAAGGACACAGGAGATTATTGATGAGTAGACAGAAACAGAGAAGGGACAAGCGAGATACCATAGCAACAATTTTGGGAGGAGTCGGAACCGGATTAGGTGTGTGGAACTCAGCTGATATCATAGGACTTAATAGCAGAATTAACTCTCTGACAGATGGTTTTGGCCATGCCATGGAAACAGGTGGAGTAGACGACTCACTTATTGTAGAGAAGATGGGAGACAAAGTAGATGACAAACACACCATTTCCCACAATTTACAACTAGTGGAGGAGAACATTTCCGACATCTCAAACAGCATTAAAAATGAAGAAATAGGAGCTACCATCTTTTGCTCCATGACCGGGAATAAACTATTATCTGATCTGAAGGATACTATAAATTATATAAAAGGAAAGAAGTGGACAGGAAAACTTAATGCAACTAAGATCATAGCAACATTAAGGAAAAAAGGTGTGATAGTTACAGAGGACAATTTAAAACATGCATACATTGAGGGACCAGGACAATGGCTACCAGAAGAATCTGAATCTGGGAGAGTAGGACTAATGCTAGCAATTCCACATTGGGAAGGAGAAGCGAAACCATTGAATTTTCTGCATAGTATTGGCACTTTTAGCAAAAGCACCTACCAGCAACATTTTCCTGCAACTATTACAGAAGTAGTAATGATGAAGGCTGTTGTAAGAAAGTTCAACATCGATGGCTATGTACCTGCACCTGGGAAACTAGAGACATTGGCCATAAGGAATACAAAACATCAGATGAGACATGCCCAGTGGAAGAAGGGACATGTGTTAGGGTAACAACACCCCTCCATGTTGGAACACATACTGTCTTTCCATCAGGAAACCTCACTACTGACTGCATGAATTTTACTGAGGACACTGTCTGGGAGAAATGGACTTTGAAGCTTTTTCCGTAATAAACAGCAGCTATGCCCCATCAGCAATTTGCTTGAGCAACACAATAATGAACTGAAACTAAAGAAGAAGTTATCCATCCATGGTGGGGGTACTCACCGATGTAGAAACACACCAGATATTGAGAACTCGCTCCTTAATGCTTATGTTTATCCAAGTTATAACAACAGCTGTGATACTGTATTTTTGTGTGACATTAAAGAAGATGAAGAGGAAGCTGAAAGCAAGGAACAACTGCATACTCTTCTAATAAAGTTTATCCATAAATTCACACTTACAATCACATACACATCCCTCATCAGGTAAGTATGCTTTGCCAAACCCACCATCATGCACCCACATTTCTGTCTATCTTCTGATAATTTGTTTTTCTGACTTGTATAAATTTGTTTTGATCGTGTTGGAAATAATAGTTAGTTTTTTTATTATTAATTGTATAACATTTAGGTTAGCAGTTGACAATCCTAGGAAAGTACAGAAGAGCTCAAGTCGCCAAGGGATTTATTCCAGAGGGACGGTGGGTTGAATTTTTCTATAAGGTTTTCGCTCCCACTGGGTTCTTGTGTATTAATTGGTATAAATAGAAAATGGGGCAACATAGGAGAAATTAAAGTGGGGGAATGTGGTGTCATAAAACCAGAGAATTTATCCCTAGAGTGTTCAAGTAGTTAATTCTTAAATTTACAAATATATTTTAAAATATAGACTAGGCCTTTGGCCTAGTCTTTGTCTATGAAAGATACTCCCATTTAGCCTTTGATTGTTGTATGGTAGGACACACCTTGGCCTCTAGTTATGAAGCTCCATACTTACCTGCCTTCGCCGGCCCGCCTAAGTTCGCCTAACCTGGCTGCCGCGGACCTGAATATGCTCACCAAATTTATCAATAAAGCTGTCAAAAAGCCGCGCACCAAGTACAGAGCGATGAGCAGCGGACTATGTTATTTATAAGTCATTGATCTCGCTGATCTTCAGCTTTTTCCCAGATTTATTGATACCCCTGTCACTAAGCACCCACACTATACTGTACTGTTTTACCCCCTATACCGCCACCCCCGGACCCCTCCGCAACTAAATAAAGATTTTAACCCCTAAACTGCCGCTCCCGGACCCCGCCGCCACATACATTATACCTATTAACCCCTAATCTGCCGCCCCCTATACTGCTGCCACCTATATTAAAGTTATTAACCACTATCCTGCGGATCCCGGACCCTGCCGCAACTAAATTAAATGTTTAACCCCTAAACCGCCGCTCCCGGACCCCGCAGCCACCTATATTAAACTTATTAACCCATAAACCTAAGTCTAACACTAACACCCCCCCTAACTTAAATATTATTTAAAGAAATCTAAATACATATTACAAGTATTAACTAAATTATTCCTCTTTAAAACTAAATACTTACCTGTAGAATAAACCCTAAAATAGCTACAATATAACTAATAATTATATTGTAGCTATTTTAGAATTTATTTTTATTTTACAGGCAACTTTGTATTTATTTTAACTAGGTACAATAGTTATTAAATAGTTATTAACTATTTAATAACTACCTAGCTAAAATGCTATACTGTACTGTTTTACCCCCTATACCGCCGCCCCCGGACCCCTCCGCAACTAAATAAAGATTTTAACCCCTAAACTGCCGCTCCCGGACCCCGCCGCCACATACATTATACCTATTAACCCCTAATCTGCCGCCCCCTATACTGCTGCCACCTATATTAAAGTTATTAACCCCTATCCTGCGGATCCCGGATCCCGCCGCAACTAAATTAAATGTTTAACCCCTAAACCGCCGCTCCCGGACCCCGCAGCCACCTATATTAAACTTATTAACCCATAAACCTAAGTCTAACACTAACACCCCCCCTAACTTAAATATTATTTAAAGAAATCTAAATACATATTACAAGTATTAACTAAATTATTCCTATTTAAAACTAAATACTTACCTGTAGAATAAACCCTAAAATAGCTACAATATAACTAATAATTATATTGTAGCTATTTTAGAATTTATTTTTATTTTACAGGCAACTTTGTATTTATTTTAACTAGGTACAATAGTTATTAAATAGTTATTAACTATTTAATAACTACCTAGCTAAAATAAAGACAAAATTACCTGTAAAATAAAACCTAACCTAAGTTACAAATACACCTAACACTACACTATCATTAAATTAATTACAAAAATTAACTACAATTACCTAAAATTAAATACAATTAAATAATCTAAACTATAGTACAAAAAAACACTAAATTACAGAAAATAAAAAAATTACAAGAAGTTTAAACTAATTACACCTAATCTAAGACGCCTAATAAAATAAAAAAGCCCCCCAAAATAATAAAATGCCCTACCCTATACTAAATTACAAAGTAATCAGCTCTTTTACCAGCCCTTAAAAGGGCTTTTTGCGGGGCCTTGCCCCAAAGTAATCAGCTCTTTTACCTGTAAAACAAAATACAACCCCCCCAACATTACAACCCACCACACACACACCCCTACTCTAAAACCCACCCAAACCCCCCTTAAAAAAAACTAACACTAACCCCCTGAAGATCACCCTACCTTGAGCCGTGTTCACCCAGCCGGGCCGAATTCTTCATCCAAGCAGGGCAGAAGAGGTCCTCCATCCGGCCGAAGTCTTCATCCAAGCGGCGTCTTCTATCTTCAATCATCCGGAGCGGTTCAGAGCCATCTTCCATCCAGCCGACGCGGAGCCATCTTCTTCCAACGACGTCCTAACACCGAATGCCTGGTCCTTTTAATGACGTCATCCAAGATGGTGTCCCTCGAATTCCAATTGGCTGATAAGATTCTATCAGCCAATCGGAATTAAGGTAGGAAAAATCTGATTGGTTGATTAAATCAGCCAATCGGATTGAAGTTCAATCCGATTGGCTGATTGGATCAGCCAATAGAATGCAAGGGCAATTCGAGGGATGCCATCTTGGATGACGTCATTTAGAGGACCAGGCATTCGGTGTTAGGACGTCGTTGGAAGAAGTTGGCTCTGCGTCGGCTGGATGGAAGATGGCTCCGCTCCGGATGATTGAAGATAGAAGACGCCGCTTGTATGAAGACTTTGGCTGGATGGAGGACCTCTTCTGCTGGGTGAACACAGCTCAAGGTAGGGTGATCTTCAGGGGGTTAGTGTTAGGTTTTTTTAAGGGAGGTTTGGGTGGATTTTAGAGTAGGGGTGTGTGGGTGGTGGATTGTAATGTTGGGGGGTTGTCATTTTTTTTACAGGTAAAAGAGCTGATTACTTTGGGGCAATGCCCTGCAAAAAGCCCTTTTAAGGGCTGGTAAAAGAGCTGATTACTTTGTAATTTAGTATAGGGTAGGGCATTTTATTATTTTGGGGGGGCTTTTTATTTTATTGGGGGGCTTAGATTAGGTGTAATTATTTTAAACTTCTTGTAATTTTTTTTAATTTTCTGTAAGTTAGTGTTTTTTTTTTTGTACTTTAGTTTAGTTTATTTAATTATATTTAATTTTAGGTAATTGTAGTTAATTTTTTAAATTAACTTAATGATAGTGTAGTGTTAGGTGTATTTGTAACTTAGGTTAGGTTTTATTTTACAGGTAATTTTGTCTTTATTTTAGCTAAGTAGTTATTAAATAGTTAATAACTATTTAATAATTATTGTACCTAGTTAAAATAAATACAAAGTTGCCTGTAAAATAAAAAAAAAATCATAAAATAGATACAATATAATTATTAGTTATATTGTAGCTATTTTAGGGTTTATTTTACAGGTAAGTATTTAGTTTTAAATAGGAATAATTTACGCCTAGATTTAGAGTTTGGTGTTTGCCGTCAAAAGCAGCGTTAGGGGTCCTAACGCTGCTTTTTAACGCCCGCTGGTATTTAGAGTCAGGCAGAAAAGGATCTACCGCTCACTTTCTTTCCGCGACTCGAGGCTACCGCAGATCCCCTTACGTCAATTACGTATCCTATCTTTTCTATGGGATTTGCCTAACGCTGGTATTACAAGTCTTAGAAGAAATGAGTGGTAGAGCCTCTACCGACAAGACTCCTACCGTCATAAAAAGTCAGTAGTTAAGAGCTTTATGGGCTAACGCGGGAACATAAAGCTCTTAACTACCGTGCTACAAAATACACTAACACCCATAAACTACCTATGAACCCCTAAACTGAGGCCCCCCACATCGCAAACACTACAATAAATCTTTTTTAACCCCTAATCTGCCGCTCCGGACACCGCCGCAACCTACATTATAGCTATGAACCCCTAATCTGCTGTCCCTAACATCGCCAACACCTATATTATATTTATTACCCCCTAATCTGCCCCCCAACATCGCCACCACCTGCCTACACTTATTAACCCCTAATCTGCTGACCGGACCTCGCCGCCACTATAATGAATGTATTAACCCCTAAACTGACGCACTCCTGCCTTGCAAACACTATAATAAATGTTATTAACCCCTAATCTGCCCTCCCTAACATTGCCGCCACCTACCTACAATTATTAACCCCTAATCTGCCGCCCCCAATGTCGCTGCTACTATAATAAAGTTATTAACCCCTAAACCTAAGTCTATCCCTAATCCTAACACCCCCCCTAACTTAAATATAATTTAAATTAATATAAATAAATTTACTATACTTAAATAAATTATTCCTATTTAAAACTAAATACTTACCTATAAAATAAACCCTAATATAGCTACAATATTACTAATAGTTACATTGTAGCTATTTTAGGATTTATATTTATTTTACAGGCAACTTTGTATTTATTTTAACTAGGTACAATAGTTATTAAATAGTTATTAACTATTTAATAGCTACATAGTTAAAATAATTACAAAATTACCTGTAAAATAAATCCTAACCTAAGTTAAAAATACACCTAACACTACACTATCAATAAATTAATTAAATTAATTACCTACAATTAGCTAAACTAAAATACAATTAAATAAACTAATCTATGATACAAAAAAAGACAAACACTAAATTACAGAAAATAAAAATTTTTTACTAGAAGTTTAAACTAATTACACCTAATCTAAGCCCCCTAACAAAATAAAAAGCCACCCAAAATAATAAAATGCCCTACCCCAGTGATTTCTAACCTTTTTTTTGCCGTGGCACACTTTTTTACATTAAAAAATCCTGTGGCACACCACCATCCCAAAATTTAAAAAAAATCACACATTGTAGCCTAATACAGGATATATATATATACACATACACACACACAAACATACTGTATGTATTGTGCTGTTATGCCATGCCTCCTACAAACTACCCCTGCACTGGGAGTAAAAAACAAGCAAAGTTTAAAAAAATGTCACACTGTTGTCAGTCTGCCGCGGCACACCTGAGGATCTCTCACGGCACACTAGTGTGCCACGGCACACTGGTTGAAAAACACTGCCCTACCCTATTCTAAATTACAAAGTAATCAGAACTTTTACCAGCCCTTAAAATACAACCCCCCAACATTAAAAACCACCACCCACATACCACCTACTCTAACCCACCCAAACCTCACTTAAATAAACCTAACACTAACCCCCTGAAAATCTCCCTACCTTGAGTCGTCTTCACCCAGCCGAATTCTTCATCCAAGCAGAGCAAGAAGAGGTCCTCCATCCAGTAGAAGTCTTCATCCAAGCAGGGCAAGAAGAGTTCCTCCATCCGGTAAAAGTCTTCATCCAAGCGGGGTCTTCTATCTTCATCCATCCAGAGCAGAGTGGAGCCATCTTCCATACAGCCGTCAGCCGACGCGGAGCTATTGTCTTCAACCAACGGACTAACAACGAATGGCGGTTCCTTTAAGGGACGTCATCCAAGATTGCGTCCCTCGAATTCCGATTGGCTTATAGGATTCTATCAGCCAATCGGAATTAAGGTAAGAAAAATCTGATTGGCTGAATCAATCAGCCAATCAGATTGAAGTTCAATCCGATTGGCTGATCCAATCAGCCAATCGGATTGACCTCGCATTCTATATAGCTGTTCCGAGTTATATTAGGGTTTATTTTATAGGTAAGTAGTTAGTTTTAAATAGGATTAATTTATTTAATTATAGTAAAATTATTTCTTTAAATTTATTTTATATTTAAGTTAGGGGGTGTTAGGGTTAGGGTTAGACTTAGGTTTAGGGGTTAATAACTTTATTATAGTAGTGGCGATGGTGGGGGGCGGCAGATTAGGGGTTAATATTTGTAGGTAGGTGGCGGCGATGTTAGGGAGGGCAGATTAGGGGTTAATAAAATTTATTATAGTGCTTGCAAGGCGGGAGTGCGGCAGTTTAGAGGTAATAAATTTATTATAGTGGTGGCGAGGTCCGGTCGGCAGATTAGGGGTTAATAAGTGTAGGTAGGTGGCGGCGACATTGGGGGGGGCAGATTAAGGGGTAATAAATATAATATAGGTGTCGGCGATGTTAGGGACAGTAGATTAGGGGTTCATAGCGATAATGTAGGTTGCGGTGGTGTCCGTAGCGGCAGATTAGGGGTTAATAATAAAATTCTGGTGTCAGCGATAGCGGGGGAGGCAGATTAGGGGTTAATAAGTGTAAGGTTAGGGGTGTTTAGACTCGGGGTTCATGTTAGGGTGTTAGGTGCAGACTTAGAGAGTGTTTCCCCATAGGAAACAATGGGACTGCGTTAGGAGCTGAACAATGCTTTTTTGCAGGGTTTTTTTCAGCCAGCTAAGCCCCATTGTTTCCTATGGGGATATTGTGCATGAGCACATTTTTCCAGCTTACCGCTACCTTAGGCAACGCTGGTATTGATGGTTGAAGTGGAGCTAAATTATGCTCAATGCTAACTTTTCTGAGGCTAAAGCAGCCATTCACTCTAAATACCAGCGTTGTCTTAAGGGTGCGCTGGAAAAAAAAGGAGCGTTAGCACCGCTGGTCTTTACCGACAATACTCTAAATCTAGGCGTTAGTTAATAATTGTAATATGTATTTAGATTTATTTAAATAATATTTAAGTTAGGGGGTTGTTAGTGTTAGACTTAGGTTTAGGGGTTAATAAGTTTAATATAGGTGGCAGCGGGGTCTGCGAGCAGCGGTTTAGGGGTTAAACATTTAATTTAGTTGCGGCGGGGTCCAGGAGCGGCGGTTTAGGGGTTAAACAATTTATTTAGTTGCGGCGGGGTCCGGGATCCGCAGGATAGGGGTTAATAACTTTATGTAGGTGGCGGTGGTATAGGGGGTTGCAAATTAGGGGTTAATAGGTATAATGTATGTGGCGGTGAGGTCCGGAAGCGGCGGTTTAGAGGTTAATAACTAGTATATAGGTGGCGGCGGTGTAGGGGGGCAGATTAGGGGTGTTTAGACTCGGGTACATGTTAAGGTGTTAGGTGCAGACATCTCCCATAGAAATCAATGGGATATCGGGCAGCAGCAAACTTGAGTTTTCGCTGCTGTCAGACTCTCATTGATTCCTATGGGATCCGCCACCTCCAGGGTGGCAGATTGAAAACCAGGTACGCTGGGCCGGAATAGTGCCGAGCGTACCTGCTAGCTAGTTATTTGATAACTAGCAAAAGTAGTCAGATTGTGCCGAACTTGCGTTCAGCACATCTGGGGTGATATAACAATCGATCTGTGTCGGACTGAGACCGGCGGATCGTAGCTTACATCACTAGATTCTACTTTTACCAGTCTCTAGCCTTTGATAACTATGGCGAATCAGCCTCGCCACAAATACTCTGCAGAATTCCAGCGTATTTGCAGTTGACGGCTTTATAACTGGAGGCCATTAAGTGAAGTAAGTATACAATGGGAGTCAACAGTTACTATGCACATTTTTTTTATCTTCCTCACCTCCTGGAAGCAGCTGATGAGAGAGAGAGAGACAGAGAGAGAGAGAGAGAGAGAGACAGAGAGAGAGAGAGCATTGGAGGACTAAACTGGCTTAGGCCTAGATTTGGAGTTCGGCGGTAGCCGTCAAAACCAGCGTTAGAGGCTCCTAACGCTGGTTTTGGCCGCCCGCTGGTATTTGGAGTCAGTGATTAAAGGGTCTAACGCTCACTTTTCAGCCGCGACTTTTCCATACCGCAGATCCCCCTACGCCATTTGCGTAGCCTATCTTTTCAATGGGATCTTTCTAACGCTGGTATTTAGAGTCGTTTCTGAAGTGAGCGTTAGAGCTCTAACGACAAAATTCCAGCCGCCTGAAAATAGCAGGAGTTAAGAGCTTTCTGGCTAACACCGGTTCATAAAGCTCTTAACTACTGTACCCTAAAGTACACTAACACCCATAAACTACCTATGTACCCCTAAACCGAGCTCCCCCCACATCGCCGCCACTCGATTAAAATTTTTAACCCCTAATCTGCCGACCGCCACCTACGTTATACTTATGTACCCCTAATCTGCTGCCCCTAACCCCGCCGACCCCTGTATTACATTTATTAACCCCTAACCTGCCCCCCACAACGTCGCCGCCAGCTACTTAAAATAATTAACCCCTAATCTTCCGACCGCAAAGCGCCGCCACCTACGTTATCCCTATGTACCCCTAATCTGCTACCCCTAACACCGCCGACCCCTATATTATATTTATTAACCCCTAATCTGCCCCCCTCAACGTCGCCGACACCTGCCTACACTTATTAACCCCTAATCTGCCGAGCGGACCTGAGCGCTACTATAATAAAGTTATTAACCCCTAACCCGCCTCACTAACCCTATCATAAATAGTATTAACCCCTAATCTGCCCTCCCTAACATCGCCGACACCTACCTTCAATTATTAAACCCTAATCTGACGACCGGAGCTCACCGCTATTCTAATAAATTTATTAACCCCTAAAGCTAAGTCTAACCCTAACACTAACACCCCCCTAACTTAAATATAATTTACATCTAACGAAATTAATTAACTCTTATTAAATAAATGATTCCTATTTAAAGCTAAATACTTACCTGTAAAATAAATCCTAATATAGCTACAATATAAATTATAATTATATTATAGCTATTTTAGGATTAATATTTATTTTACAGGCAACTTGGTATTTATTTTAACTAGGTACAATAGCTATTAAATAGTTAAGAACTATTTAATAGTTACCTAGTTAAAATAATAACAAATTTACCTGTAAAATAAATCCTAACCTAAGATATAATTAAACCTAACACTATACTATCAATAAATTAATTAAATAAACTACCTACAATTACCTACAATTAACCTAACACTACACTATCAATAAATAAATTAAATACAATTGCTACAAATAAATACAATTAAATAAACTAGCTAAAGTACAAAAAATAAAAAAGAACTAAGTTACAAAAAATAAAAAAATATTTACAAACATAAGAAAAATATTACAACAATTTTAAACTAATTACACCTACTCTAAGCCCCCTAATAAAATAACAAAGCCCCCCAAAATAAAAAATTCCCTACCCTATTCTAAATTAAAAAAGTTACAAGCTCTTTTACCTTACCAGCCCTGAACAGGGCCCTTTGCGAGGCATGCCCCAAGAATTTCAGCTCTTTTGCCTGTAAAAGAATAAATACAATACCCCCCCCCCAACATTACAACCCACCACCCACATACCCCTAATCTAACCCAAACCTCCCTTAAATAAACCTAACACTAAGCCCCTGAAGATCTTCCTACCTTGTCTTCACCATACCAGGTTCACCGATCCGTCCTGGCTCCAACATCTTCATCCAACCCAAGCGGGGGTTGGCGATCCATCATCCGGTGCTGAAGAGGTCCAGAAGAGGCTCCAAAGTCTTCCTCCTATCCGGCAAGAAGAGGACATCCGGACCGGCAAACATCTTCTCCAAGCGGCATCTTCGATCTTCTTCCATCCGGTGCGGAGCGGGTCCATCTTGAAGCAGGCGACGCGGATCCATCCTCTTCTTCCGTTGTCTCCCGACTAATGATGGTTCCTTTAAGGGACGTCATCCAAGATGGCGTCCCTCGAATTCCGATTGGCTGATAGGATTCTATCAGCCAATCGGAATTAAGGTAGGAATTTTCTGATTGGCTGATGGAATCAGCCAATCAGAATCAAGTTCAATCCAATTGGCTGATCCAATCAGCCAATCAGATTGAGCTCGCATTCTATTGGCTGATCGGAACCTGGTATGGTGAAGACAAGGTAGGAAGATCTTCAGGGGCTTAGTGTTAGGTTTATTTAAGGGGGGTTTGGGTTAGATTAGGGGTATGTGGGTGGTGGGTTGTAATGTTGGGGGGGGGGGGTATGGTATGTTTTTTTTTACAGGCAAAAGAGCTGAAATCCTTGGGGCATGCCCCGCAAAGGGCCCTGTTCAGGGCTGGTAAGGTAAAAGAGCTTGTAACTTTTTTAATTTAGAATAGGGTAGGGAATTTTTTATTTTGGGGGGCTTTGTTATTTTATTAGGGGGCTTAGAGTAGGTGTAATTAGTTTAAAATTGTTGTAATATTTTTCTTATGTTTGTAAATATTTTATTATTTTTTGTAACTTAGTTCTTTTTTATTTTTTGTACTTTAGCTAGTTTATTTAATTGTATTTATTTGTAGGAATTGTGTTTAATTAATTTATTGATAGTGTAGTGTTAGGTTAATTGTAGGTAATTGTAGGTAGTTTATTTAATTAATTTATTGATAGGGTAGTGTTAGGTTTAATTATATCTTAGGTTAGGATTTATTTTACAGGTAAATTTGTTATTATTTTAACTAGGTAACTATTAAATAGTTCTTAACTATTTAATAGCTATTGTACCTGGTTAAAATAATTAAAAAGTTGCCTGTAAAATAAATATTAATCCTAAAATAGCTATAATATAATTATTATTTATATTGTAGCTATATTAGGATTTATTTTACAGGTAAGTATTTAGCTTTAAATAGGAATAATTTATTTAATAAGAGTTAATTAATTTCGTTAGATGTAAATTATATTTAACTTAGGGGGGTGTTAGTGTTAGGGTTAGACTTAGCTTTAGGGGTTAATACATTTATTATAGTAGCGGTGAGGTCCGCTCGGCAGATTAGGGGTTAATAATTGAAGGTAGGTGTCGGCGATGTTAGGGAGGGCAGATTAGGGGTTAATACTATTTATGATAGGGTTAGTGAGGCGGATTAGGGGTTAATAACTTTATTAAAGTAGCGCTCAGGTCCGCTCGGCAGATTAGGAGTTAATAAGTGTAGGCAGGTGTCGGCGACGTTGAGGGGGGCAGATTAGGGGTTAATAAATATAATATAGGGGTCGGCGATGTTAGGGCAGCAGATTAGGGGTACATAGGGATAACGTAGGTTGCGGCGGTTTACGGAGCGGCAGATTAGGGGTTAAAAAAAATATGCAGGTGTCAGCGATAGCGGGGGCAGCAGATTAGGGGTTAATAAGTGTAAGGTTAGGGGTGTTTAGACTCGGGGTACATGTTAGAGTGTTAGGTGCAGACGTAGGAAGTGTTTCCCCATAGGAAACAATGGGGCTGCGTTAGGAGCTGAACGCTGCTTTTTTGCAGGTGTTAGGTTTTTTTTCAGCTCAAACAGCCCCATTGTTTCCTATGGGAGAATCGTGCACGAGCACGTTTTTGAGGCCGGCTGCGTCCGTAAGCAACTCTGGTATCGAGAGTTGCATTTGCGGTAAAAATGCTCTACGCTCCTTTTTTGGAGCCTAACGCAGCATTTGATTAAACTCTCGATACCAGAGTTAAATTTATGGTGCGGCCAGAAAAAAGCCCGCGGAGCGCTAACAGCCCTTTTACCGCCAAACTCCAAATCTAGGCCTTAGTATATTAGCATTCTTATGCATTTACTTTGGGATACATTCTCTTGTTCACTATGTTTAGTTAATATTGCTTAATCTGGGTTTGTTTAATTTACAGTTGCCATGTATAATTTGGACTGGATCTTGTAGCTCTTGGTATTTCTTGAGACTTGTTTTTTATTTTGTAGCTTAGTGGACAACCCCTTTGGTTTAATATTCTGGTACTAATTACCACCACACATTGCTGCTCACAAACATTGGTGCTCATACGCAACAAGACAGAGGCTTTTTTAGCCTGATAATAGCTTCTTTTATGAATGAAAATGGAATAAGATTGGAAAACTTACCTATTTCACACCAGCAGGGCTTTGTTATATTCATGAATAAAGCAGATATTATCAAGCTGAAAAGCCTCTGTCTTGTGGGTACTGCTTAATTTAGTGAGGCAGGATTCCTGCTTGACAGAGCATTCCCACATGAGAAAAAGATGCAGGCATGCACTAAATGTCAGAGGGAAAGTTACCCATTAGGCCTATTTGAGTAATAAACTGGGAAGATAAACCCAACTGTTTTAAATCTTCTTGGAATTCCGCAGCGTATTTGTGGCGAGACTGAATCGCCATAGTTATCAAAGGCTAGAGACCGGCAAAAGTAGAATATAGTGACTTAAGCTACGATCCCCCGGTCTCAGTCCAACACAGATCAATGCTTACATCACTCCAGATGTGCCGAACGCAAGTTTGGCACAATCTGACTACTTTTGCTATTTATCAAATAACTAGCAGGTACGCTCGGCACTATTCCGGCCCAGCGTACCTGGTTTTCAATCCACCACCCTAGAGGCGGCAGATCCCATAGGAATCAATGGGAGTCTGACAGCAGCGAAAGCTCATGTTCGCTACTGCCCGATATCCCATTAATTTCTATGGGAGATGTCTGCACCTAACACCCTAACATGTACCCCGAGTCTAAAAACCCCTAATCTGTAGTTATTTTAACTAGGTAGCTGTTAAATAGTTATTAACTATTTAATAGCTATTGTACCTAGTTAAAATAAATACAAAGTTGCCTGTAAAATAAAAACAAATCCTAAAATAGCTACAATGTAACTATTAGTTATATTGTAGCTATTTTAAGGTTTATTTTACAGGTAAGTATTTAGATTTAAATAGGAATAATTTAGTTAATAATTGTAATATGTATTTAGATTTATTAAAATAATATTTAAGTTAGGGGGGTGTTAGTGTTAGACTTTGGTTTAGGGGTTAATAAGTTTTATATATAGGTGGCGGTGGGGTCCGGGAGCGGCGGTTTAGGGGTTAACATTTAATTTAGTTGCGGCAGAGTCCGGCGGTTTAGGGGTTAAACATTTAATTTAGTTGCGGCGGGGTCCAGGAGCGGTGGTTTAGGGGTTAAACAATTTATTTAGTTGTGGCGGGGTCCGGGATCCGCAGGATAGGGGTTAATAACTTTAATATAGGTGGCAACGGTATAGGGGGCGGCAGATTAGGGGTTAATAGGTATAATGTAGGTGGCGGTGGAGTCCAGGAGCGGTGGTTTATTGGTTAATATATTTATTATAGTTGCGGCGGGGTCCAGGAGCGGTGGTTTAGGGGGTAATAACTTTATTTAGGTGCGGGGGGCTCCGGGAGAGGCGGTTTAGGGGGTAAAACAGTATAGTTTAGTGTGGGTGCTTAGTGACAGGCTAGCAAGAAAGCTGCAAAGAAGGCGATAAGCAGCGAGATCGATGACTGTCAGTTAACAACAGTCCGCTGCTCATCGCACCGTACTTTGTGCGCGGCTTCTTGACAGCTTTCTTGATAACTTTGGCGAATGTATTCAGGTCCACGGCGGCGATGGTAGGCGAGCGTATTGGGCCGGCGAATGCAGGTAAGTAGACGGCTTGATACATAGAGGCCACTGTATTTATTTTTCTTAAATTACAAATAACATTTCAATTTGATAAACCTTCATCACTTTTTTCTTTCATTAAATAAATATTTGATAATAACAGGAGACTGCTTTAGTGATGGGCACACTGGAGAAATCAAACATTTAACCATTTATTCCCACAGCAAAGCACGAATAATAAAATATCTCAGTCTGCAAGATGCTAAGAAATGAATCTACAAAAAAAGGAAATTGTGATCAGCTTCTAAAATTAGTTTGAAAAAACTTCATAGTTAAAAGGGCCAGTATACAGCAAATTGGTTTCCCCTTAAGGTGTTTTCAATAAATTGTTATACAAGTTGCAGAGTATAAAATGCATGGGAAATTGCTCCTATGTGTATATTTTTGTATTTGAAAGAACTGTCTCTGATAGTTGAAACCACAACCCAATGATATGGGCTGAGCTTGCAGGGAAAGCAGACCTCATTAACTCATCTCCCAATATTTACGCAATGATACCAATGCTTAGAGAGAACAATTGAAAATTAACATTTTAGAACCTCTCAGTTCACCCCCTCCCACTGGGAGAATGCGTCTTTTCTAAACCTTCTTGCTTTTCTATAACCATTAATCAAGTATTGACATTTTCAGTATAGAAGTGGTTAAACAGGCAAAATTGGTTATTTGAAATAACAAAATCAAGGTAAAGGAGCTATCTGTAAACAATGTAATACACTCAAACAGCTAAGATCATTGGGAACAGATTAGAGGAAAGACAAAAACATCACATTACACTGTGACTATCACTTTAACCAAACATTCCAGAGGGGAGGTGCAGCAATCACTTCCCCTTCTAGGAAAGTCGGAACGGTGTAAAAGCCGGAACGGAATGGAACAGGCCGGAACAAGCCTTTTATGTAGGAAATTGATTTAAAATATAAAGGGATGTGTTAGAGACTCTTGAGAACACTTTTAGGAACAAGAATATTTGTGATATAATAATTAATTAAACCTTTAACTACCAAAATAGTGTCCGGAACCAAACATAACAGCCCGGAACAGCACCAAATTCACAAGTCACATGTGACTAAATGTAATATGTGTAATCAGCCACAAACCATCCACAGAAACCACATTATATTATCTGTTCCGCCTTTAATACACTTTTTTATAAAAAGTGATGGAATGGCACCTTCCCAGCAAAATATACAGACCAAATTCACTAGCCACACATAACTAGATGTGATAAGTGTAATCAACCACAAACCATCAACAGAAACCACGTTCCAATACCCGTTCCAGCCTGTAAAATGCTTTTTCATTAAAAGTGACGGAACAGCACCTTACCAGCAAACAAGATACACCAAATTCACCAGTCACACATGACTAAATGTTATAAGTGTAATCAGCCACAAATCATCCACAGAAACCACATTATGATATCTGTTCCAGCCTTTAATACACTTTTTTATAAAAAGTGACGGAACGGCACCTTCCCAGCAAAATATACAGACCAAATTTACCAGCCACACATAACTAGATGTGATAAGTGTAATCAACCACAAACCATCCACAGAAACCACGTTCCAATACCCGTTCCGGCCTGTAAAACGCTTTTTCATGAAAAGTGACGGAACAGCACTTTACCAGCAAACCAGATATACCAAATTCACCAGTCACACATAACTAAATGTTATAAGTGTAATCAGCCACAAACAATCCACGGAAACCACATTATGATCTCTGTTCCGGCCTTTAATACACTTTTTTATAAAAAGTGATGGAACGGCACCTTCCCAGCAAAATATACAGACCAAATTCACCAGCCACACATAACTAGATGTGATAGGTGTAATCAGCCACAAACCATCCACAGAAACCACATTATGATATCTGTTCCGGACTTTAATACACTTTGTTTTTATAAAAAGTGACGGAACGGCACCTACCCAGCAAAATATACAGACCAAATTCACCAGCCACAAATAACTAGATGTGATAAGTGTAATCAACCACAAACCATCCACAGAAACCACGTTCCAATACCCATTCTGGCTTGTAAGACGCTTTTTCATGAAAAGTGACGGAACGGCACCTTACCAGCAAACCAGATACACCAAAATCACCAGTCACACATGACTAAATGTTATAAGTGTAATCAACCACAAACTATCCACAGAAACCACATTATGATATCTGTTCCGGCCTTTAATACACTTTTTTATAAAAAGTGACGGAACGGCACCTTCCCAGCAAAATATACAGACCAAATTCACCAGCCACACATAACTAGAAGTGATAAGTGTAATCATCCACAAACCATCCACAGAAACCACGTTCCAATACCGTTCTGGCCTGTAAAATGCTTTATCATGAAAAGTGATGGAAACGGCACTTTACCAGCAAACCAGATACACCAAATTCACCAGTCACACATAACTAAATGTTATAAGTGTAATCAGCCACAAACAATCCACAGAAACCACATTATGATCTCTGTTCCGGCCTTTAATACACTTTTTTTTCTAAAAAGTGATGGAACGGAACCTTCCCAGCAAAATATACAGACCAAATTCACCAGCCACACATAACTAGATGTGATAGGTGTAATCAACCACAAACCATCCACAGAAACCACGTTTCAACATCTAGCTATGTGTGGCTGGTGAATTTGGTGTATCTGGTTTGCTGGTAAGGTGCCGTTCCGTCACTTTTGATGAAAAAGAGTTTTACATGCCGGAACAGGTATTGGAATGTGGTTTCTGTGGATGGTTTGTGGTTGATTGAACTTACCACATCTAGTTATGTGTGGCTGGTGAATTTGGTCTGTATATTTTGCTGGGTAGGTGCCGTTCCGTCACTTTTTATAATGAAGTGTATTAAAGGCAGGAACAGATATCATAATGTGGTTTCTGTGGATGGTGTGTGGCTGATTACACTTGTAAAATGTAGTTATGTGTAACTGGTGAATTTGGTGTATCTGGTTTGCTGGTAAGGTGCCGTTCCGTCACTTTTGATGAAAAAGCGTTTTACAGGCCGGAACAGGTATTGGAACGTGGTTTTTGTGGATGGTTTGTGGTTAATTACACTTATCACATCTAGTTATGTGTGGCTGGTGAATTTGGTATGTGTATTTTGCTGGGAAGGTGCCGTTCCGTCACTTTTTATAAAAAAAGTGTATTAAAGGCCGGAACAGATATTATAATGTGGTTTCTGTGGGTGGTTTGTGGCTGATTACACTTATAACATTTAGTTATGTGTAATTGGTGAATTTGGTGTGCTGGTAAGGTGCTGTTCCGTCACTTGTCACGAAAAAGCGTTTTATAGGCCGGAACGGGTATTGGAACGTGGTTTCTGTGGATGGTTTGTGGTTGATTACACTTACCACATTAGTTATTTGTGGCTGGTGAATTTGGTCTGTGTATTTTGCTGGGTAGGTGCCGTTCCGTCACTTTTTCTAAAAAAAGTGTATTAAAGGCCGGAACAGATATCATAATGTGGTTTCTGTGCATGGTTTGTGGCTGATTACACTTATAACATTTAGTCATGTGTGACTGATGAATTTGGTGTATCTGGTTTGCTGGTGAGGTGCTGTTCCGTCACTTTTCATGAAAAAGCATTTTACAGGCCGGAACGGATATTGGAACGTGGTTTCTGTGGATTGTTTGTGGTTGATTACACTTATCACATCTAGTTATGTGTAGCTGGTGAATTTGGTCTGTATATGTTGCTAGGAAGGTGCCGCTCCGTCACTTTTTATTAAAAAAAGTGTATTAAAGGCCGGAACAGATATCATAATGTGGTTTCTGTGGATGGTTTGTGGCTGATTACACTTATAACATTTACTCATGTGTGACTGGTGAATTTGGTGTATCTGGTTTGCTGGTAAGGTGCCGTTCCGTTACTTTTCATGAAAAAGCGTTTTAGAGGCTGGAACGGGTATTGGAACGTGGTTTCTGTGGATGGTTTGTGGTTGATTACACTTACCACATCTAGTTATGTGTGGCTGGTGAATTTGGTCTGTATATTTTGCTGGGTAGGTGCCGTTCCGTCACTTTTTATAATAAAGTGTATTAAAGGCCGGAACAGATATCATAATGTGGTTTCTGTGGATGGTTTGTGGCTGATTACGCTTATAACATTTACTCATGTGTGACTGGTGAATTTGGTGTATCTGGTTTGCTGGTAAGGTGCTGTTCCATCACTTTTCATGAAAAAAGTGTTTTACAGGCCGGAACGGGTATTGGAACGTGGTTTCTGTGGATGGTTTGTGGTTGATTACACTTATCACATCTAGTTATGTGTGGCTGGTGAATTTGGTCTGTATATTTTGCTGGAAAGGTGCCGTTCCGTCACCTTTTATAAAAAAGTGTATTATAGGCTGGAACAGATATCATAATGTGGTTTCAGTGGGTGGTTTGTGGCTGATTACACTTATAACGTTTAGTTATGTGTAATTGGTGAATTTGGTGTATCTGGTTTACTGGTAAGGTGCCGTTCCGTCACTTTTCACAAAAAAGCGTTTTACATGCCGGAACGGGTATTGAAACGTGGTTTCTGTGGATGGTTTGTGGCTGATTACACTTATTACATTTAGTCATATGTGACTTGTGAATTTGGTGTATTTGGTTTTCTGGGAAGGTGCTGTTCCGGGCTGTTATGTTTAGTTCCGGACACTATTTTGGTAGTTAAAGGGTTAATTAATTATTATATCACAAATATTCTTGTTCCTAAAATTGTTCTCAAGAGTCTCTAACACATCCCATTATATTTTAAATCAATTTCCTTCATAAAAGGCCTGTTCCGGCCTGTTCTGTTGCGTTCCGGCTTTTGCACTGTTCCAGGAAAGTCCACTCTCCATTCTATCGGCTAGATTACGAGTTTTGCGGTAACAGGGGTGCGTTGCTAACGAGCCTTTTTTTCTTACCGCTCACTTAAGCCAACGCTGGTATTACAAGCTTTCTGCAAGCCGGTGTTAGCCTCAGAAAAGTGAGCATTGAGCAAAATTTAGCTCCACATCTCACCTCAATACCAGCGTTGCTTACGCTAGTGGTAAGCTGTCAAAACGTGCTCGTGCACTAATTCCCCATAGGAAATAATGGGGCTGAGCTGGCTGAAACAAAACCTAACACCTGCAAAAAAGCAGCGTTCAGCTCCTAACGCAGCCCCATTGTTTCCTATGGGGAAATTAATTTTATGTCTGCACCTAACACCCTAACATGAACCCCGAGTCTAAACACCCCTAATCTTACACTTATTAACCCCTAATCTGCCGTCCCCGCTATCGCTGGCACCTACATTATATTATTAACCCCTAATCTGCCGCTCCGGACACAGCCGCAACCTACATTATACTTATGAACCCCTAATCTACTACCCCCAACATCGCCGACACCTACATTATATTTATTAACCCCTAATCTGCCCCCCCAACATCGCCGCAACTATATTAAATTTATTAACCCCTAATCTCTCGCCGCCACTATTTTAAATTTATTTACCCCTAAACCTAAGTCTAACGCTAACACCCCCCTAACTTAAATATAATTTAAATACATCGAAAAAAAAATTACTACAATTAAATAAATTATTCCTATTTAAAACTAAATACTTACCTATAAAATAAACCCTAAGATAGCTACAATATAGCTAATAGTTACATTTTAGCTAGTTTAGGGTTTATATTTATTTTACAGGCAACTTTGTTTTTATTTTGCCTAGGTAGAATAGTTATTAAATAGTTATTAACTATTTAACAACTTCCTAGTTAAAATAAGTACAAAAGTACCTGTAAAATAAACCCTAACCTAAGTTACAATTACACCTAACACTAAACTATAATTAAACTCATTACCTAAACTAAATTACGAAAAAAACACACTAAAAACAGGGGAAAAAAAAGAATAACAAGAATTTTAAACTTATTACACTTAATCTAATCCCCCTAATAAAATAAAAAATCCCCCCAAAATAATAAAATTCCCTACCCTATACTAAAATTACAAATAGCCCTTAAAAGGACCTTTTGCTGGGCATTGCCCCAAAGTAATCAGCTCTTTCACCTGTAAAAAAAAATACAATACCCCCCAATACAATACCCAACATTAAAACCCACCACCCACACACCCAACCCTACTATAAAACCCACCCAATCCCCCCTTAAAAAAACCTAACACTACCCCCTTGAAGATCACCCTACCTTGAGCTGTCTTTACCCAGCCAGGCACAAGTGGTCCTCCAGAGGGTCTGAAGTCTTCATCCTATCCGTTCAGAAGAGGACATCCAGACCGGCAGAAGGACCAGTCATTCAGTTGGCGGCCGTCGGATGAAGAGGATGCTCCACATCGGATGTCTTGAAGATGGACCCGCTCGGCTCCGGAAGGATGAAGATAGAATATGCCGCCTGGATGAAGCCTTCTGCCGGTCTGGATGTCCTCTTCTGGCCAGATAGGATGAATACTTCGGAGCCTCTGGAGGACCATTTGTGCCCGGCTGGGTGAAGACGTCTCAAGGTAGGGTGATCTTTAAGGGGGTAGTGTTAGTTTTTTTTAAGGGGGGATTTGGTGGGTTTTAGAGTAGAGTTGGGTGTGTGGGTGGTGGGTTTTAATGTTGGGGGGTATTGTATTTTTTTTACAGGTGAAAAAGCTGATTACTTTGGGGCAATGCCCCGCAAAAGGCCCTTTTAAGGGCTATTTGTAATTTAGTATAGGGTAGGGAATTTTATTATTTTGGGGGGATTTATTATTTTATTAGGGGGATTAAATTAGGTGTAATTAGTTTAAAATTCTTGTAATTCTTTTTTTTTTCCTGTGATTTAGTGGGGGCTTTTTTCCCGTAATTTAGTTTATTTAATTTAATTGAAATTAATTGTAGGTAGAATTTTATTATAGTGTAGTGGTAGATGTATTTTACAGGTACTTTTGTACTTATTTTAGCTAGGTAGTTATTAAATAGTTAATAACTATTTAATAACTATTCTACCAAGTTAAAATAAATGCAAAGTTGCCTGTAAAATAAATATAAATCCTAAGCTAGCTACAATGTAACTATTAGTTATATTGTAGCTAGCTTAGGGTTTATTTTATAGGTAAGTATTTAGTTTTAAATAGGATTAATTTATTTAATTATGGTAAATTTATTTAGTTTAATTTAAATTATATTTAAGTTAGGGGGGTTAGACTTAGGTTTAGACTTAGGTTTAGGAGTTAATAAATTTAATATAGTAGGAAGATTAGGGGTTAATAAATGTAGGTAGGTGTCGGCGATGTTAGGGACGGCAGATTCGGGGTTAATAAAATTTAACTAGTGTTTGCGTGGAAGGAGTGCGGCGGTTTAGGGGTTAATACATTTATTAAAGTGCCGGCAATGTCCGGTCGGCACATTAGGGGTTAAACATTTTATTTAAGTGTTTCTGATGTGGGGGGGCTCGGTTTAGGGGTCAATAGGTAGTTTATTGGTGTTAGTGTACTTTTAGCACTTTAGTTAAGAGCTTTATGTTCCGGCGCTAGCCCATAAAACTCTTAACTACTGACTTTTATATGCAGTAGGAATCTTACCAGGAGAGGGTCTACTGCTCACTTTTTTAGGCGATCGTAATACCGGCATTAGGAAAATCTCATTAAAAAGATAGGATACGCAATTGACGTAAGGGGATTTGCGGTAAGCTAAAATCGCGGAAAAAAAGTGAGCGGTAGACCCTTTCCTGCCTGACTCGTAATACCAGTGGGCGTTAAAAAGCAGCGTTGGGACCCCTCAACACTGCCTTTTAAGGCTAACGGAAGACTCATAATCTAGCCGTATGTCTTTTATCGCCAGAATTGTCTGGAAATACTAGTTACTTAAAGAGCTAGGGAACCTACTAAAAACAGCTAGAGTTTTATTGAAAGCAACAATAGTCTTCAATTCATATCTGTCGTCCAACATAATCAATTTCCCATTTCTCCTATAAAAATAAGTGCAGGTAAGTGTGTCTATTGAGCTTATTGCATTCCTACAATAAAGTCTCTATTATTCTGTCTCTACCAGCAAAATGGTGCATTATTAAAGCCAATGATTTTCAAAGTTTATGTTTAATTAGCAGAAACAGAGTCAATAGAGGTTAAGGTAAAATTTAGTAAAACATGTTTTTATATGGGCATGGATTTCATTGTTGATAGATTCAGAAGGAAATCCATTATGTTAAACAATGGGTTTCCCTGTGAAAACTGTTGATACGTTAATCCAGTATTAAAGTAATGTGACTACAAATTTTCATTTAAACAAATTTTTCCAACTTTACTCCTGTGAGCTAGAGATAGAAAAGACTATACCAATGTAAAAAAAACAAATGCCTGAGAAACAAATTGACTTAACTTGCGCACACTCAGGGTTAGCCACAATGGACAGCCATGTTTTGGAACCTATATAAGACGTCTGCAATATCCTAAAAAAAATCTGTATTTTCTAAATACAGTTAAAAATATCCCATAGCAGCAATGGTATAAACATTTTGTCTAAAATAGCCAACCATTTTATGGCAGCATTAACCATTATGGGAGTAAGATGTAATTTAACCTTCCCACAATACCTCGCTGCAATAGCAGTTAGGATACTAGGTTTTAAGGTACTGTTAATTTGAATACTTCTCACATATTCCCATAATGCTAACATATAAATTACGTCTCAGCCTCAATGGCTACTAAGTGTAAAAAAGTAATTTAACCTATCTAACCGCACAAGTTAGATCTGTAATGGACCATGAACAGAAGAGGCTGAATAAGGTAATTAATCTAAATATGAGGGCAAAAAGTGAAAGTTAATGAAAACTACTTCAACCAAGAACCAACTTTGAAATGGTGGAATTTGCTGGTATCATATCTGGTGCAAGGGATTCAAGAGACTTGCTCTAGTTGGGTCTAGAAAAAGATGGTATTTTGGAAACTCTTGGAATTAGAGAACCTAAAAGTGGTAATGTCTATTATGGTAGGGGGGGGACAGGGTTCTTTTGGTTTGGCTCAATCACCGGTCATCAGAATTACTGAACATCTTAGGAATAGAAGATCTGGAGAAAAATATGAAATTATATCATTAGCTGAACACTTTTTTTTTGTAATATTGCAAATGCAATGCCATTTACTTTAAATGCTGGGGATTAGAATGCATTACACTTGGTATAAGGAGCAACACACATACTACTAAAGTATTAAAGAAAGAGACTAAATGGATATTTTTAACTAATAGTGTTCAACCATATGGGATAAACAAATACAATAATTGTTGGCTTTATATTTAATTTCTCCATTGAAAATTCCCCCCTAATAGCTTATATAAGAGCATAAAATGTACAGACATCAATTAAAACTATCACTTTTAAAGTATTATCAAAATGTAAAGTATTCATATAATAATGTTTTAAATAACTTAAAAAGCTCAAATGCTCATAATATAAATGGATTTTTTTTTATTGTTCAATTAAATTACGTCATAATGTGTTATTTGATTATTTTGAACATGTAAAATTTTCTCTCAGGTAGTCAAGTAGAAAAATATTCTGATTGGTTTAAGAAAAGACGGCCAGATTACGAGTTTTGCATTATGAGCGACTTGCAAGTTATTTCCACTGCTCACCTTTAATAGCGCTGCTAGTTCAGGTTTGCAAAAAAACGGCATGGCAACGTTGAGCTCCATACTGCACACAATTACCAGCACTGCTTTGAGATGGTTTTACATGCTTCGGCATGATTTCCCCATAGACATCGATGGGGAGAGCCGGCTAAAAAAAAGCCTAACACCTGCAATAAAGGAGCGTAAAGCTCCATAACGCAGCCCCATTGATTCCTATGGGGAAAGAAAATTTATGTTTACAACACCCTAACATAAACCCGAGTATAAACACCCCTAATCTGCCGCCCCTGACATTGCCGACACCTACATTACACTTATTAACCCTTAATCTGCCGCCCCTAATGTCGCCGCCACCTACTTAAATTTATTAACCCCTAATTTGCTGCCCCCAATGTTGCCGCCACCTCTATACTAAAGTTGTTAACCCCTAAACCTCTGGTCTCCCACATCACTAACACTAAATAAATATATTAACCCCTAAACCTAAGTCTAACCCAAACCCTAACACCCCTATCTTTAATATAATTAAAATAAATCTAAATAAAAATTACTATCATTAATTAAATAATCCTATTTAAAACAAAATACTTACCTATAAAATAAACGCTAAGCTAGCTACAATACAACTAATAGTTACATTGTAGCTAGCTTAGGTTTTATTTTTATTTCACAGCTAAGTTTGTATTTATTTTAACTAGGTAGACTAATTAGTAAATAGTTATTAAAATAAATACAAATTTACCTGTATAATAAAACCTAACCTTTCTTACACTAACATCTAACATTACAATAACATTAAATAAATTACATTAATTAAATACAATTAACTAAATTACCAAAAAAATAAACACTAAATTACAAAAAATATAAAAGAAATGATCAAATATTTAAACTAATTACACCTAATAGAATAGCCCTTTCAAAATAAAAAAGCCCCCCCCCCCAAAATAAAAAAAAACCCTAGCCTAAACTAAACTGCCAATAGCCCTTGAAAGGGCCTTTTGCGGGGCATTGCCCCAAAGAAATCAGCTCTTTTACCAGTAAAAAAAAACCAAACCCCCAAATAAAATCCTAACTAAAAAAAACCTAAGCTCCCCATTATCCTGAAAAGGGCATTTGGATGGGCATTGCCCTTAAAAGGGCATTTAGCTCTTTTTCGTTGCCCAAACCCCTAATCTAAAAATAAAACCCACCCAATAAACCTAACACTAACCCCGGAAGATCCATTACAGTTTTTGAAGACCGGATATCCATCCTCATCAAGCCAGGAAAAGTCTTCATCCAAGCAGCAAGAAGTCCTCAACAAAGCCGGGAGAAGTCTTCATCCAAGCGGCAAGAAGTCGTTCTCCAGGTGGGCAGAAGTCTTCATCCAGACGGCATCTTCTATCTTCATCCTTCCGATGCGGAGCGGCTCCATCTTCAAGACATCCGGCACGGAGCATCCTCTTCTTTTCAAATCCTCTTGAAGAATGAAGGTTCCTTTAAATGACGTCATCCAAGATGACGTCCCTTGAATTCTGATTGGCTGATAGAATTCTATCAATCAGTCGGAATTAAAGGGTAAAAAATCCGCCAATAGAATGCAAGCTCAATCCTACAGGCTGATTGGACTTCGTTGAGTAGACTTCTCCCGGCTTGATGAGAATGGATGTCCGGTCTTCAAAAACTGTAAGTGGATCTTCGGGGGTTAGTGTTAAGTTTTATTAAGGGTTTATTGGGTTAGTTTTATTTTTAGATTAGTGGTTTGGACAACGAAAAAGAGCTAAATGTCCTTTTAAGGGCAATGCCCATCCAAATGCCCTTTTCAGGGCAATGGGGAGCTTAGATATTTTTAGATAGGATTTTATTTGGGGGGTTTGGTTGTGTGGGTGGTGGATTTTACTGTTGGGGGGTCGTTTGTATTATTTTTACAGGTAAAAGAGCTGATTTCTTTGGAGCAATGCCCCGCAAAAGGCCCTTTTAAGGGCTATTGGCAGTTTAGTTTAGGTTAGGGGTTTTTATTTGGGGGGGCTTTTTTATTTTGATAGGGCTATTAGATTAGGTGTAATTAGTTCAATATATGATCATTTATTTTTTATTTTGTGTAATTTAGTGTTTATTTATTTTTTTTGTAATTTAGTTAATTGTATTTAATTAATGTAATTTATTTAATTTTAGTGTAATGTTAGGTGTTAGTGTAACTTAGGTTAGGTTATATTTTACGGGTAAATTTGTATTTATTTTAACTATGTAGTTAGTAAATAGTTAATAACTATTTACTAACTATTCTACCTAGTTAAAATAAATACAAACTTAGCTGTGAAATAAAAATAAAACATAAGCTAGATACAATATAACTATTCAGTGAGAAACCTAAAGTTTGTGAAAAAAATAGTGAAAAAGTGAACTTTTTTGTATTTAATCGCATTTGGCGGTGAAATGGTGGCATGAACTATACCAAAATTGGCCTAGATGAATACTTTGGGATGTCTACTAAAAAATATATATATACATGTCAATGGATATTCAGAGATTCCTGAAAGATATCAGTGTTCTAATGTAACTAGCGCTAATTTTGAAAAATAATGGCTTGGAAATAGCAAAGTGCTACTTGTACTTATTGCCCTATAACTTACAAAAAAAGCAAAGAAGATGTAAACATTGGGTATTTCTAAACTCAGGACAAAATGTAGAAACTATTTAGCATGGGTGTTTTTTGGTGGTTGTAGATGTGTAACAGATTTTGGGGGTCAAAGTTAGAAAAAGTGTGTTTTTTTTCCATTTTTCCCTCATATTTTATAATTTTTTAATAATAAATTATAAGATATGATGAAAATAATGGTATCTTTAGAAAGTCCATTTAATGGCGAGAAAAACGGTATATAATATGTGTGGGTACAGTAAATGAGTAAGAGGAAAATTACAGCTAAACACAAACACTGCAAAAATTTAAAAATAGCCTTGGTCGCAAACGGAGAGAAAAAAAAGTGCTGTGGTCATTAAGGGGTTAAAGGTAAGTGAACCAATCAGTAACACCCTGGCAAGTAGCGCTTCATTCTGATTATCACTAGGTTAATTTAAATGTCCTCCAGTGTTTAAGCTACATTTAAGGGACTTTTTAGCTTGAGAAAGGCCATTTCTAAGAGCAGAAACACACATTTTTCTTTTTTGATTCCTTTACCTTCACTATTCCAGGGAAGAAATAATTTAGTAGGGCAATTCTTGGCTTTTTTCTTTTCCATAAAATAGTCCTTAGAACCTCCTCTAGCTTTTTCAAACCTTCATTAGTTAGTAGGAAAGGGATCATTTGCATACAGTATAATAGTTGTGGAAATATTGACATCTCGATAAATAATGTCCTTCCTACAACACAGAAAGCTCTTTTCAGAATACTTGCATAGTACTAATATTTGAAATATGCAGCACAAGCCTCTTGTGCTCATTTTCTTTCCTTTTTTTTCTTATAGTTATAATATGCTATGGGAGGTAGCACCATATATTACTTGAGTAACTATAATTTATTTAAAAAAAATACTGGCATTTCTTTTCAATGTTGTGTAGAAATTCTAAGCCAATTAAAGCAAGCATGTTAGCCCTCAGTAGTCCCCTGTAGCTGATACTACTTCTATTTCAGCTTCTGTGGATTTAAAGTGACATGAAACCATTTTTTCTTTCATGATTCAGAAAGAGCATACCATTCTTTAACTACTTGTTGTAACAAATGTATGTGTTAATACTTCGTGTAGGAGGGTTTTTTTTGTTATATTTCGTGCGGGCAGTGGGTTTTTTTTAATACTTGATGCGGGCGGTTAGTTGTTGCTTTTGTAATGCTCCATTTTCCTTCACTGCACCTACCGGGATGCAGTTTACGCTGCATACCGGTGGATTCCAAAATTGTCAGGGTGGTGAAAAAATCCACCTTTGTTTAATTCTTTCACCACCCTGCCCTGCTTTGCTGCATCCAGGTGAATAATTTTGTCCTTGCGCTGCCAACATTCCATTGAGGATGCGTGCACAACTGCCGATGGTGACGGACATTACAAACACAATTATAGTATAGATTACCCAGTTTTGCATAACCATCATGGTTATATTAATATACTTTTTTCAGTCAGTGATTACCTTCTATCTAAGCCTCTTCAGACTTTTGACAGACTTGCATTTTAGCCAATCTGTGCTGACTCCTAAATAACTCCACGGGAGTGAGCACAATGTTTATCTATATGGCACACATGAACTTACGCTGTGAAAAATGTCAAAATGCACTGAGATAAGAGGCAACCTTCAAGGTCTTAGAAATGAGCATATAAACCAACGTAGGTTTAGCTTTCAATAAAAGTAAATTGTAAAGTTGTTTAAAATTGCATGCCCTACCTGAATCATGAAAGTTTAATTATGACTAGACTGTCCCTAGTAGAGAACATGTCCACCTGCAATCACCACTTGCAGTGCAGCATCATGTGGCAAAATTTGCTCTCTTGAGCCATGCAGACAAAAGTTGGTGGTATGCTGTTTACTGAGAAACTCTGCCAATTTCCTAGCCGATAGATGGAAACATCGGCAGTAGTTGTGGAGCCTCGCAACAGCAGGCCAAACACTAAGTAAAATGAAGTAATAGAAAAGTTTGTATTTCTGCCCTTATAAGGGGCATTTCTGATTTTCTGATTTGTTCTACTTGACTACCTGAAAGAACACTTAACTTGTTCAGATACTCAAAAAACATAATAATGTATTTAAGTTGACAAATAAAAAAAGACGCATTTATATTTCTCGCATTAGAGCTTTTTTAAGCTTTTTAACAGATTCGGCTAGATTACGAGTTTTTGTCGGTAATGGTGTGCGGTGTCAACGAGCATTTTTTTCTCACCGCTCACTTAAGACAACGCTGGTATTATGGGTTTCTCTAAACCCGGCGTTAGCCGCAAAAAAGTGAGCGTTGAGCAAAATTTAGCTCCACATCTCAACTCAATACCAGCGCTGCTTACGGTAGCGGTGAGCAGGCAAAACATGCTTGTGCACAATTTCCCCATAGGACTCAATGGGGCTGATTCAGCGGAAAAAAAGTCTAACACCTGCAAAAAAGCAGCGTTCAGCTCCTAACACAGCCCCATTGATTCCTATGGGGAAATACATTTTATGTCTACACCTAACACCCTAACATGAACCCCGTGTCTAAACACCCCTAATCTTACACTTATTAACCCCTAATCTGCTGACCCTGACATCGTCGCCATCTGCATAATATTATTAACCCTTAATCTGCCGCTCCAGACACCGACGCCACCTACATTATACTTATGAACCCCTAATCTGTCACCCCCAACATCGCCGACACCTACCTACAATTATTTAACTACAACTATTTAATAACTATTGTACCTAGTTAAAATAAATACAAAGTTGCCTGTAAAATAAAAATAAATGCTAAGATGGCTACAATGTAACTATTAGTTATATTGTAGCTATCTTAGGGTTTATTTTATAGGTAATTATTTCATTTTAAATAGGAATAATTTATTTAATACTAGTAATTTTATTTATATTTATTTAAATTATATTTAAGTTAGGGGGTGTTAGGGTTAGGGTTAGACTTAGATTTAAGGGTTAATAACTTTATTATAGTGGTGACGACGTTGGGGGCGGCAGATTAGGGGTTAATAATTGTAGGTAGGTGTCGGCGATGTTACGGACGGCAGATTAGGGGTTAATAAAATTTAACTAGTGTTTGCGAGGCGGGAGTATGGCAGTTTAGGGGTTAATATATTTATTAAAGTGGCGGTGATGTCTGGTAGCCAGACTAGGGGTTAAAAAATATATTTAAGTGTTTGCGATGTGGGGGGGCTCAGTTTAGGGGTTAATAAGTAGTTTATGGGTGTTAGTGTACTTTTTACAAGGAGTTAGCCCATAATACTATTAACTACTGACTTTTAAATGCGGTAGGATTCTTGACAGGAGAGGGTGTACCGCTCACTTTTTCCAAGACTCGTAATACCGGCATTAGGAAAACCCATCGAAAAGATAGGATACGCAATTTATGTAAGTGGATTTGCGGTATGCTCGAGTCGCGGAAAAAAAAGTGAGTGAGTGGTACACCTGTACCTGCCAGACTCGTAATACCAGCGGACGTTAAAAAGCAGCGTTGGGACCTCTCAACACTGCTTTTTAAGGCTAACGCAAGACTCGTAATCTAGGCGATTATTTTTTAAATAAAGGATATTTTCGATACTGCAGCAACAAGATGGTGATACTTCTAATTCATGTTTGTTTTATGATCTTATATTACCTATTAAGGGCTAGATTACAAGTGGAGTGCTAAATTATCTCACCCCTGGAAATGGGGAAATTTGCCAGTTTGCGGGGGAGCAATAATTAACCAGCCATTACATGTGACTGGCTATTGCTACCGCAAGCTCGTAGTAGCAATTAGCACTTATGAAATTAACCAGAGATCAGATCTCTAGTTAATTTTATAAATCTGCCCCAAATGCCCCCAAAATACAAACGAGTGTATTTTATAAAAAAAATAAACAGCTAGATTACAAGTTATGTGCGCTATAGGGAATTTAACAAACGCAAAAAAAGTTGTTATTTCACCCCTTGTAGCACAGCCATTACAAGTTTTCAAACAGCTGCCTTGTACGTGCGATATGGTTGCGTTGAGCTCCATACCGCACACAAATCAAGTGCTGTTTTGACGTGCTCGTGCACGCTTTCCCCATAGACATCAATGGGGAAAAGGTGTCAGAATAAAAACTAACACCTGAAGTGCGGAATGAATAGCTCCATAACGCAGCCCCATTGATGTCTATGGGGGAAAAAAAATATAAGATTAAACCTAATACCCTAACATAAAACCCATATCTAAACACCCCTAATTTGCCACCCCGACAACCTACTTATTGTTATTAACCCTTAATCTGCCGCTCCCGATATCGCCACCAGCAAAATAAATCTATTAACCCCTAATCTGCCGCTCCCGATATCGTCACAACTATACTAAAGTTATTAATCCCTATTCCCCTGCACCCCAACATTGCCCACACTATAATAAGGCTATTAACCCCTATTCCGCCGCTCCCTGACATCGCTGCAACTAAATAAAGCTATTAACCCCTAAACCTCTGGCCTCCCACATTACTACCACTAAATAAACCTATTAAACCCTAAACCACCAGCCCACCACATCACAATAACCTAAATGAAACTATTAACCCCTAAACAGAAACTAAGTTAACCCCTAAACCTAACCGTAACCATAACCCTAACATAACCCTAACCCTAACACCCCTGACTTTAACATAATTAAAATAGAGCTACATTAAAGTTACAATTATTAACTAACTACCTGTTTATAACTAAATACATACAGGTAGCCCTCAGTTTACGCTGGGGTTAGGTTCCAGAAGGAATGGTTGTAAATCGAAACCGTTGTAAATTGAAACCCAGTTTATAATGTAAGTCGATGGGAAGTGAGGGAAATAGGTTCCAGGCCCCTCTCAAAATTGTCATAAGTAACACCTAATACATATTTTTTAAAGCTTTGAAATGATGACTTTAAATGCTAAACAGCATTATAAACCTAATAAAATAATCACACAACACAGACTTCACTTGCATTTTTCTGCAAACAGTTCTTTCTATGCATTCCAATCTGGGCTGATTTATAGATAGGAAGATCTTGTTCCATTGAAATCTGCTCGATAGCTCAGGTCTGGTTAAACTGATTAATTTCAGCTTGCTTGACTTTGCTGCAACACAAGCGGACAGCTCCACCTACTGGCTATTTTAATAAATGCACTGCTTCTCAATGCTTTTCAATAGCAGTCACATGACTGGAAAAAAAGGTTGTTATTCTGAAACGGTGTAAATTGAACCGTTGTAAAACGAGGGCCACCTGTACTTACCTGTGAAATAAAACCTAAGCTAGCTACACTATAACTAATGGTTATAATTTAGCTAGCTTAGGTTTTATTTTTATTTCACAGGGAAGTTTGTATTTACTTGAACTAGGTAGAGTAGTTAGTAAATAGTTATTAACTATTTACTAACTACCTAGTTAAAATAAATACAAACTTACCTGTGAAATAAAACCTAAAATCTGCCTTACACTAAAACCTAACATTACAAAAAATAAAACTACCATTAAAAAAATAAAAAATACTAAAATTACAAAAAATAAAAAAACCTACCATTACAAAAAATAACAAGCCAAATTATCCAAAATTATAAAAATTATTCCTATTCTAATACCCTTTAAAAAAAATAAAAAACCCACCCCAAAATAAAAAAGCCTCATCTAAATTAAACTACCAATGGCCCTTAAAAGGGCCTTTTTGTAGGCCCTTAACCCCTTAACGACCGAGGACGTGCCAGGAACGTCCTACAAAAAAACACCCTTAATGACCAAGGACGTTCCTGGCACGTCCTCTGGTCTTTCAAGCGGTGGAAGCGATCCTGATCGCTTCCAGACGCTTTTAAGGTATTGCAGTGATGCCTCGATATTGAAGCATCCTGCAATACCAATTTTATTACAAACCAATGCAGAGAGCCACTCTGTGACCCTCTCTGAACTGATAGCGATGGTGCCGATCGATCATCGTTGGTGGGTGGGAGCATTGGCGGGTGGGAGGCCCATTGCTACCCGGCATCTGGTTCCTCTATGTGTAATGTGCACGCCGGGTGCCAGGAGCGTGTGGGGGGGGCCTGCATGGGGCACACATGCGCGCAGCAACCACTGCCATCAATTAAATTGAATGGGAAGGAGGGAGAGGGAGGGGGAAAAATAAGGATTGGAGGATCTGGGAGGGAGAGGGAGGGGGTTTTTGAGGGGGGGTTGCTACACTACAGAAACATTTAATTTATTTTTTAAATTATTAATTAAAAAAAGTAGCAAAACGGCCATAATACAGGTGTGGTGCACAGCGGCATTTAGCGGCCTTCTAATTGCCAAAAAGCAACGCCAAAGCCATATATGTCTGATATTTCTGAACAAAGGGCATCCCAGAGAAGCACTTACAAGCTTTTGTGCCATAATTGCACAAGCTCTTTGTAGATAATATCTGTGAGAAACCTAAAGTTTATGAAAAAGTTTGTGAAAAAGTGAACAATTTTTTTATTTGATCGAATTTGGCGGTGAAATGGTGGCATGAAATATATCAAAATGGCCCTAGATCAATACTTTGGGTTGTCTACTACACTACACTAAAATTAACCCTACAAGCTCCCTATAAGCTCCCTAATTAAACCCTTCTCTGCTGGGCATAAAACACGTGTGGTGCGCAGCGGCATTTAGAGGCCTCCTAATTACCAAAAAGCAACACCAAAGCCATATATGTCTGCTATTTCTGAACAAAGGGAATCCCAGAGAAGCATTTACAACCATGTGTGCCATAATTGCATAAGCTGTTTGTAAATAATTTCAGTGAGAAACCTAAAATTGTGAAACATTTAACGATTTTTTTTTATTTAATTGCATTTGGCGGTGAAATGGTGGCATGAAATATACCAAAATGGGCCTAGATCAATACTTGGGGGTGTCTACTACACTACACTAAATCTAAAATTAACCCTACACACTCCCTACAAGCTCCCTAATTAACCCCTTCACTGCTGGGCATAATGCACGTGTGGTGCGCAGCGGCATTTAGCGCCCTTCTAATTACCATAAAGCAATACCAAAGCCACATATGTCTGCTATTTCTGAACAAAGGGGATCCCAGAGAAGCATTTAAACCATTTATGCCATAATTGCACAAGTTGTTTGTAAATAAATAAATACATTTCAGTGAGAAATCGAAAGTTTTTGAAAAAGTTTGTGAAAAAGTGAACTTTTTTTTTTTTGATCGCATTTGGCAGTGAAATGGTGGCATGAAATAATGGAGCCGCCTGCCGCCTGGATGAAGATGGAGCCGCCTAGATGAAGATGTAGCCGCCGGGATGAAGATCCTTCAAGCTGGACTTCAACAACTATAAGTGTTAGTGTTAGGATTTTTTAAGGTTTTTTGGGTGTTTTTTTTTTTTAAGTTTAGGGTTTGGGCTTTTCGTAAAAGAGCAAAATGCCCATTTCAGGGCAATGCAAAAGAGCTAAATGCCCTTTTAAGAGCAATGCCCATACAAATGCCCTTTGCAGGGCAATGGGTAGCAGAGTTTTTTTTTTTTTAATTAAGAGAGAAAATTAAATACATTTAATGTCCATAAAACAGATGACAAATTATATGTTAATACAGAAACTATAAGTAAATACATAAACCACCAAAAAATAAGAGTAAACCACGTCTTCCAAGAATTAATCTCAATTCAAAAGGTTACCCTGATTTAAAAGTTTCCAACACAAGTACAGGGCAATTCCTGTATATATTATCCCAATATCTTTTGGTACTATCATGCCTGTGAACCATACACATTTTTCTTTTATCCCCCCCAAAAACATAGAATAGACACAAAAAACAAAAACAACATAACCATAAATAATAAATGAATCACTCCATCCCTCTATAACATTACTCGCTTTAACACTGTCTTCAAATTATTATGTTACTGATGAAGCTGGTATCCAGGAGAGAGGAAAAAGCCCAGTTTTAGCAGCTGATATAAATGGTTTGGTTTGTTCAATAATGGAGATAATAACTGTTTTTGAATCACCAATGTTTGAGCTCTGATCAATGGTGACCATTTATCCAAAAATTCCTGAGTCTTATTATCATTTAATAAATTAATATTCTGAATCTCAAACGTAATAGGTTGTAGAAGGGTACTTTAAACTAGTAAAACTAGGTGGAGAAGTATCCTTCCACTTCTTCAATATCATGTATCGCATTATCTTTATCATGGTACAGTAGGTATGGTAGTAGTTTGGTCTAATAATTGCTGAATCAGTCAGAAAAAAATATATCTACCATTATTCTTGAAATGATCCAAAAAGGTTTGTTGTACCAAAAATTTAATTTGGACCATAATTGTGATATTTTGGACATTTCCAGAATATATGTAAAATATCTGCTTTATCTAAATTGCATTTAGAACAATAAAAATCATTATTTGGAAATAATTTTGCCAGTTTAGAGGGAGAAAAATAGACATAGACATTGTGAACCAGTTTGACATGTGATTCTTTCCAATCAATGGGAATTGTAAGTTTTTGCATTAGCATAAAACTGTGTCTAATATTAATTGAGTCTACTGCTGGAAAATGCAATACCCAGAAAGCTTGAATTTTATTTAAATATAACTGACCCTGTTTATAAAGCAAAATATCTTACAATAACGATATAGAACATTTGCCTACAGAAAATTTCCTAATGGATAGATTGATCTCGGACCATTGACACAGTAGCTCAATTTTCCAACTTTTAGAATTAATAAAATGACGTATCTGAAAATATGTGAACAAGTCATTCCTAGATATTTGGAACCTGTGAATAAGGTTATTAAAGGATAGTAAATGTCCGGTAGAAGAGAACAATTGATGCAGGTATATAAACCCCTTTTGGGACCATGATTTAAAAACTGCTTGTTGGATTCCAGGTATAAATTCTGGATTCCCACATATTGGAAGAAGGGAAGAGCAATTAAAATATATTCCCAGATTGAAGCAAATCTTCTGCCATGCAATGATAACATTCTTAAAAGTTATTAAATTTGTTAGAATACTAGGGAGATTCCCTATTGAACAATGCAAAATCTCCTTGAGAGAAAATGGTGAGATTATTTCTGTTTCAAGTTCATTAGAGGTGAATTTACTAAGATTCGTTAGCCAGTTTTTGTTAGAGTTAGGTTTTTTATTTTGGGGGTTGGTTGAGTGGTGGGTTTTACTGTTGGGGGTCTTTGTATTTATTTTACAGATAAAAGAGATGTTTAACTTAGGGCAATGCCCTACAAAATGCCCATTTAAGGACTATTGGAAGTTTATTGTAGGCTATGTTTTTTATTTTTTTATTTTTATAGGGCTATATGATTAGGTGTAATTCTTTTTTATTTTTGATAATTTTGTTTGTAATTTTTTGTAATTTAGTGTTTGTTATTTTTTGTAATTTAGTATTTTTTATTTGTGTAATGAGATATTTTTTAATGTTTATAGTAATGTTAGGATTGGTAGTTAGTTTAATTTTAGTGTAATAGTGATATTAGTTTAATTGTTAGTTTTTATTATTTGACAGGTAAGTTTTAATTTAATTTAAGATAGGGAAATTGTAATTTTAATATAAAGTTAGGGGGCATTAGTTTTGGGGGTTACTATTTTAAATTAGTTTATTGTGATGTTGGGGCTTTTGGTTTAGGGGATAATAGTTTTTTTAGTATATTTCGTTGTTGGAGGCTTGCGGTTTAGGGGTTAATAGGTTTATTATAGTGGCGGCGGCATTAGGGGTTAATTATATTTAAATAGTGTCTGCGATGCAGGAGGGCAGTGGTTTAGGGGTTAATAACTTTATTATAGTGGCGACGATGTCAGGGTGCGGCAGAATGGGGTTAATAAATTGTATTAGTGGCGGCGATGTAGGGAGCGGCAGATTAGGGGTTAATAACTTTAATATAGTATTTGCGATGTGGGAGGGAATCGGTTAAGGGTTTAATAGGTAGTTTATGGGTGTTTAGTGTATTTTGTAACACTTTAGTTATGAGTTTTATCTAACAGTTTTTTAGCGTAAAACTCTTAACTACTGCTCTCAGATTGCGAAACGGATCTTGTCGGAAGAGGTAAAACTTGTAATACCGGCGCTATGGAAGCCCATGAAAAAAACTTCATTTTTACGTGTGCGGGATTGACATTGCGCTACAGGCTAAAATGTTTGCGGTACAACTATACCGACCAGACTTGTAATGGCTGCGGTACTGTTTTAACGCTGAACTAATCATTTTTTTCAGCGTTAAAACACGATTACAAAACTTGTAATTTAGGTGAAAGATAGCAGCTTCTTTATTTTTTAATAAAGTTACTGCACTAGGCAAAATTTTGGGGCTAAAGTTGGTGGGAGTGGGGTGCCTTTACTTACGGCTATATTTAGAGTTTTGTCGGTAATGACCCGCGTATCTAGCGCTGGCTTTTTTTTCCCCGCACCTTTTAAATACCGCTGGTATTTAGAGTTCTTTAGAGTTCACAGAAGGGCTGCGTTAGGCTCCAAAAAGGGAGCGTATAGCATAATTTACCACCACTGCAACTCTAAATACCAGCGGTGCTTACGGACGCGGCCAGCTTCAAAAAGGTGCTCGTGCACGATATCCCCATAGGAAACAATGGGGCATTTTGAGCTGAAAAAAAACCTAACACCTGCAAAAAAGCAGCGTTCAGCTCCTAACGCAGCCCCATTGTTTCCTATGGGGAAACACTTCCTATGTCTGCACCAAACACCCTAACATGTACCCCGAGTCTAAACACCCCTAACCTTACACTTATTAACCCCTAATCTGCTGCCCCCGCTATCGCTGACCCCTGCATATTTTTTTAACCCCTAATCTGCCACTCCGTACACCGCCGCAACCTACGTTATCCCTATGAACCCCTAATCTGCTGCCCCTAACACCGCCGACCCCTATATTATATTTATTAACCCCTAATCTGCCGCCCCCAACATCGCCGCCACCTACCTACAATTATTAACCCCTAATCTGCCGACCGGACCTCACCGCTACTATAATAAAGTTATTAACCCCTAATCCGCCTCACTCCTGCCTCAATAACCCTATAATAAATAGTATTAACTCCTAATCTGCCCTCCCTAACATCACCGACACCTAACTTCAAGTATAAACCCCTAATCTGCCGACCGGACCTCGCCCCTACTATAATAAAGTTATTAACCCCTAAAGCTAAGTCTAACCTTAACACTAACACCCCCCTAAGTTAAATATAATTATTATCTAACGAAATAAATTATTTCTTATTAAATAAATTAATCCTATTTAAAGCTAAATACTTACCTGTAAAATAAACCCTAATATAGCTACAATATAAATAATAATTATATTGTAGCTATTTTAGGATTTATTTTTATTTTACAGGCAACTTTGTATTTATTTTAGCTAGTTAGAATAGTTATTAAATAGTTATTAACTATTTAATAGCTACCTAGCTAAAATAAAGAGAAATTTACCTGTAAAATAAAAACTAACCTAAGTTACAATTACACCTAACACTACACTATACTTAAATAAATTATTCCTATTTAAAACTAAATACTTACCTGTAAAATAAACCCTAAGATAGCTACAATGTAATTAATAATTACATTGTAGCTATTTTAGTATTTATATTTATTTTACAGGTAACTTTGTATTTATTTTAGCTAGTTAGAATAGTTATTAAATAGTTATTAACTATTTAATAACTACCTAGCTAAAAGAAATACAAAATTACCTGTAAAATAAATCCTAACCTAAGTTACAATTAAACCTAACACTACACTATCATTAAATTAATAAAATAAATTAACTACAAATAACTACAATTAAATACAATTACATAAACTAACTAAAGTACAAAAAATAAAAAAAATAAGTTACAAACATTTTAAAAATATTACAACAATTTTAAGCTAATTACACCTAATCTAAGCCCCCTAATAAAATAACAAAGCCCCCCAAAATAAAAAAAATGCCCTACCCTATTCTACATTAAAAAAGTTCAAAGCTCTTTTACCTTACCAGCCCTGAAAAGGGCCTTTTGTGGGGCATGCCCCAAAGAAAACTGCTCTTTTGCCTGTAAAAGAAAAAATACAACCCCCCCCAACATTAAAACCCACCACCCACATACCCCTAATCTAACCCAAACCCCCCTTAAAAAAACCTAACACTACCCCCTGAAGATCATCCTACCTTGAGTCGTCTTCACTCAGCCGAGCCACCGATGGAACCGAATCATGAAAGTTTAATTTAGACCTTACTATACCTTTAAGTTTGCTGTCATTGCTACGGTACTTACCCCCTTCGCTGTATGATGTTTTGATGCCGTCATCTGAAAGAGGCTCCTATTTGCATTTGCATCGCTGAAAACTTGTAATAGCAGCACACATTATCATGCACTGGTATTTCACAGTGGAACGCTGATATCGCTTTCATGAAAGCGATATTTAGTGCTCCACTTGTAATCTGGCCCAAGTGTATTTTCAGTGAAGAAATTAAATATAAGCCCAATAGTTATTATTATAATCGAGTCTGCATTGCAAAGCCTTAAAAGCTGAAAATTAATAAATTTACCAAAGATTTTAGAAGATGTTTCTCTTTTTCCAGAAAGTTATTTGGGACAAGTTGCCCCCTGCTCAATGCTTTTCAAAAGTAGTGATTGAGCATTAGAATTGATTGATTTTACTTTTTTGTATAAAAAACCCGTTATATACAAGCAATGGTGAAATAATAAACTGCTGTAATACATAAAGCATTTTATTTTTGTACTATGTTCCTTTAATGCTGTACATTACACATCTTGAACTAGTGGTTATGAACTATGGTATTGTTGAAACAGACAGCAAACTACAGAGGACACTAAATAGCTGGATTGTGACCTCCAGACCAAATCTGCTCTATTTAAAAGTGTATAATGATAAGCCATTTTATTTAGTATATCAAAAGAGTACACAAATACAAAATATATAGGATTTTTTATGGGCTGCATAATAACCATCAAATGCATATAAAATGCATAGTAAATATTTACGTTGTTGAATGAGCTAAATCTTTTGCTATGGGTTAGCACGTTTACAGCATGTATCTTCAAATAAATGTCAGTACAATGAAATGTCCCAGAGCTTCATGATGTAGATCACTGAGCAGCCAACCAAGACTGTGTCAGAAAAAGAAGGTGATGAAAAATGTGATCCTTAAAAACATAATCTGGAAATGTAAGGTTTGCTTTAAATGAAGCAGATATCTTTTCACAGATAAAAGAAATAAGGTCATCCTGTATCTGAAAAAATACCACTGTGATTCCTTATAAGAAAAAAATAACAGCTCAAGGGAATTTAGTATCTGTGACCCTCTGAAGACCTCACGTGTTTCTCTAGTAGGTCTGACATTTAAGGACCTGCATTGTGAGAATATGCTTAAAGAAAAGATTTTTCACAAACAGAACACGGAGGAACTCACCTTTCTCTTTGACTATACAACGTTCCTCTTCTCTCTATAACAATGCTTTAAATAATCACTGTCCTAATGAATGTAGAGGTCAAAATGTCCACAGGAACAGTTAAAACATAAGTTAATGCCTACGAATAGGTGTTCTTCTCTTTCATAATTCTTACAAGTATAAATATCTTCTGACTTTTTCATTGTTTGAATAAATGACTACAAGGCAAGAGCTTCCAAAAGGTTCCAGATTAAGGTGCCCTTTATTGTTAAAAGTATAATTAAATAATACTCTGAATAATAATTTCTCAGAAGGAAAGTTATTCTGCTTGAGAAATTAGATTCTGAAATGATAGCTAGAAAGTCATTCGCTTAATAGAAGTTTTCAAATTGGCTATAACGATCTGTGTGCATATCATTCTGCCTGTCTGTCTATCTATCTATCTATCTATCTATCTATATCTATCTATCTATCTATCTATCATATATCTATGTTACTAAGCATGTATCATGTCTGTTTCAGATAACTACATAAATTAACAGATAACTAAAAGGCTTTGATATATACATAATCAGGTTAAAAAATATTAATACATATACCAATTATTTTTATATTCCTTTTACTTGTATGCCTTGCATTTTCCTGGTAGACATTTTCGTATATTTAAAAAATGTTGCAAATTACCCATAAATCTTTTACCCTAAGCATCAGATACATGCTTATGTTCTGTTTGATCAGAGTGATGATTGCTAGTTTTAACTATATTACAATAATAATCATTGATAGGAAGAAAGAAAAAAAAGTTTTCCTTTAATTCTAGTAAAATCACATTTTAAACGTTGTCCAATATTGTTAGCGTGTTTTTCAAATAACAAAAGACTATTTGGCAGTTCTAGAAATTCAATAAGAGGTGTATAGCTTGATCCATTTGCACGATGGGTAATGTCAATAATAATTGCCATGTGTAAAATTAACCTCTTATATTCCAAAACCATAACAATATCCGTTAATAAATAATTAAGCCATTTGAACAGGTATATGATGGGTATGTGTGTTGCATAGTTTATTGCTCTTATATAGTTGTGTTAATAATAATTGTGTAGTAAGGGGTCGATCACAATCTATAAGATTATTTGTTTTCGGCCTGAAAAGGTCCCTTTTTTCCGATGTGATCACAATAGTGAATTTTCAGCTATTTCTTTGAGCTGCAATTGCTTTTCTTTTTTTTTTTTTTGGCTCGCTGATAAAAAACAGTATTTTTAACAAGAAGCCAAAAAGTTTTTAGTGATCACAATCCATTTTCCCTATACTTTTTAAGAGGTTCTTGAGACCATATTACACTTATCGAATTCGACACCTAAAGGCAATTGATAAAGTGTGATTTGATAAATGTGCTTTGTTCTCTTAGTATCCCTTGTTGAAAAAGAATATGTGCATATCCTACACTAGTGAGAGCTAACTGCTGATTGGTGCCCGCACACATTTGTCTCTTGTTATTGGCTAACTAGTCAAAATTAAACCTTCATGATTCAGATTTGAGTATGCAATTTTAAACAACTTTCCAATTTACTTCCATTAAGAAAATGTTCACAGTGTTTTTATATTTACATTTTTTGATTTGCTGATTGCTGTTGCATGATACAGGAGGATTGGAAATAAACATAACTATCAGAAAAAAATCTTCTACTTATATGTAGTTCAGACTATGTGATTTTGCATTGTCTTTTTATTATGCATTTGTTGATTATACAAATCTACTATATTTACTGGTCCTTTAAACAAATGCAGTGTCCACAAAAAAAGCTAAAGTCCTTAACCAAGCCAGTTCAATAAAAGGGTTAAACAGAAGCGTAGTAAGGGGAAACAGAAATTAAACCAGTATATCTAAACAGTTCTTGTCAGAGTAGATTACTTAACTCAATACATAGGCAACCACATTCTGAAAATAGAGAGCTTATAAAGACTACTACAATTAGGGCCTAATTTATCTTCTAGGTCTCCTTAAAGGTACATTATGCCTTACTTCAGCAGGAACAGAAATCACTCTCCAAGCCAAGTGCCTGTTATGAAAGAGGCCCCCTCAAGTGCAACCTCAGGATAAGCCAACACGGCCTGGATGGATGAGCTCTATGAAAAGATGCTGCCAAATTTGGAGCATGGGTCTTATTTTCAGGCTCCCAGGGATAATCTTCCAGACCATAACCCTTCCACCAGACCAGATATTCCAAACAACCTCTGGAAATATCAAAATCCAAAATCATTTGAACCCCATATTCATCTAGATCATTAAGTTACACCAAAGCAGGAGGAGGGAAGTCCTGTACTGACCAAGTGAGAATTCCATGATAAGGTTTCAAAAGGGACACATGAAATACAGGGTGAACTTTAAAGTAAGGTGTCATAATCAAGAGAAAATACCACTGGGCTCACCAAACTACCAATCTTAATTGGGCCGTAATTTTTTTTTAGGACACTGCAACTTTATGCAAGTAGTAGCCAGCCAAACCTTATCCTCCACTGAATAAACAGGAGCCCAGGAGCAGCAGATCTCAACTTATCTGCATAATGTTTTCCTGAGCACTACGTAAAGTTGACTAAATGTTTTCAAAATTACTTTCAATGGCAGTCAGTCTCTCATTCAAAGAGGGTACCAAGTGGAGGAAATCAAACGTGGGAGAAAAACAAGCTGCAAACCATAATTTAACAAAAAAACTGAGACATTTTCAGAGTTGACGGCAATCTATTACTATAAGCAGATTCAGCAGTTAAAATCAAATTAAACCAATTATCCTGAAAAAATGAAGTATAGCAACACAAATATTGTTTAAGAATCTAATTTTTTCTCTCTGTCTGGCCATTTGATGGTGGATGATAGGCAGAGGTAAGAGAACTAGAAAATGTCAAAGATTTGCAAAAATGCTTCCAAAATTGAGATGTAAACTTTACACCACTATTCGATACAATATGTTCCGGGAATACAGTGAAGCCGAAAAAGTTCTCTAACAAAGTATATAGCAGTCTCTTTAGCTGATGGACCCCTTGCATAGATAAAAAATAGCCACCTTTGAAAACCCATCAAACGCAACCATAATACAAGAATATCCATTAGATAGAGGGAGATCAACAATAACATCATTAGAGATATGTGACCAGAGTTTCTGGGGAAAAGGTAACAGCTGTAATAACCCTGCAGCTTCATAAGTACAATGTTTTGATCTTGCGCATAACTCAAAGGACAGAACAAAATGCTCCACCTCCTTTTGCCACTTAGGCCACCAAAAATAACAACAAATTAATTATTTTGTCTTATTAATACCCCCATTACCAGCTGACAGTCTTATGAAAAATGATTACAAATTTCAGAATGAAATTTAGGGGGAAATACCACCTTATCATTAAACAGAGTCAAACCATCAATGGTAGAATATTCTGTCCAAAAGAGAAAATGGATCAGTTACTGCAATTAAATTAGAAGGGGCAAGATTTGTTTCACAACAACTATTAAATACAGAGTCATCCTTAAACATCCTAAACAAAGCATCTGCCTTGCCGTTTCTTGAGCGAGAAGAAAATGTAATCAATAAATTAAACCTTGCAAAAAAACAAAGCCCAACAAGCTTGCCTGGGCTTTAAATGTTTTGCAGATCTCAAAAATTCAAGATTTTTATTGTCAGTGTAAACAGTGACCGGATATAATACCCCCTCCAGCAATTGCCTCCATTCTTCTAAAGCATCTTTAATTACCAACCACTCCCTTTCCCCTACATCATATTTTTGTTCAGCAGGAGACCGTTTCTTAGATAAAAATGCCCATGGATAAACACCTCTTTCTCACCTGTCATCTGAGACAACACTGCTCCAATAGCCACCTCAAAAGCATCCACCTCCAAAAAGAATGGTTTAGACAAATCTCACTGGTCTAAAATAGTGGCCTAAGCAAACAGTTGCTTTAACTTATCAAAAGCTCCTTGGGCTTCAACAGACCAATAAACGTTTGACTTAGAAATAGTCATTTAGTTATAGGGGCACAAAGGGCTGAAAATCCCCTGATAGATTTATGATAAAAATTAGCAAAACTAATAAAAATTTGTACAGATTTCACATTAGGGGAAACCATCCAGTCAGTAAAAGCTTGAACGTTTTTAGGGTCCATCTCAATATGCCCTGAAGATAATATAAAACCCAGAAAATCAGCAGAAGTAAGATCAAAAAGTTACTTCTCTGATAAGTTTTCCACAAAGCCTCTTTTGCATAAAACTCATGTTCTTCAATTGACTAAGAAGAAATCTAAATATTGTCAAGATATATAACCAAGAAAGTTTAAATAATATCTCTGAAAATGTTATTTTAAAAAAATGGGGAAAAGTTGCAGGAGCATTACAAAGAGCGAAAGGCATTACCAAATATTTAAAGTGCCCATATCTGGTTTGACAGGAAGTCTTCCATTCATCGACCTTATGAATTCAAGTTCATGAGTAGAAACTTTGGGGTTTAGCTTTAAGGTTCTTTGGGGGGGGGGGGGTTAGGATAGTGTTTTTTAATTTGGTAAAAGAGCTAAATCACATGCCCTTTTTATGTCATTTTTTTTAGGATAGGGTTTTTAGATTAGGATTTTTTAAAGATATTGTTGGTGCAATAGAGCTGTGATTACTTCAGGGCAATGCCTGACAAATGGCTTTCTTATGGCAATATTCAGGGCAATTTTCAGCTTGAGTTTTAGTATAGGTTTTTTTAGGGGGGTTTAAGGAGACTTTAGTTTTAGAATATGGCCTATACTGGTCGGGGCTTTTTATTTATGGCTATTTTATTTTCTGATAAGGCTAGTGTTTTTAATTTTTTTGTAACTTAGTGAGTTAAGCAGTGTTGGGGTAGTTTGGATAGGGTGTTATTGCAGTTAGGGGGTAGTTTGCAATGGGGTAGTGGTGGTTTAGAGGTTAATAGTGTAGGGAGTTTATAGCAGTGGGGTGTGTGGTGGTTTAGGGGTTAATAATGTAACAGGGTGATTTGCAATGGGGTGTGGCAGTTTAGGGGTTAATAGTGTACAGTGGCGTCACTAGGGTTGGTGTCACCCGGTGCGGTAAGTCATGGTGTCACCCCCCCCCCAGAAAGCAGACACACACAAAAACACAGGCAAACACACATACAAACACTCAGACACACTTAAAAACATACTCAGATGCACACACAAACACTTGGAAACACACTCAGACACACACACAAAAACACACACACAAAAACACTGAGACACACAAAAACACTGAGACACACAAAAACTCAGACACACACATACAAAATATGTAAACTGCACTGCATTAATTAGGAAGCTCATGCCTAGAGCTGCTCCCTGGCTCAGCAGAACATCAAATGAAAGATAAACAGAGCACTCTAAAATAAATCACTGAAGAAAAGGTTTAGGCACGCAAACTATGAAAATTCTGCTCTCTGACTCTGTTCCAAGTCTGTCAGTGCACAGCCCTGAGCCGCATGTCACTGAGCAGTGAGCACAGATAGGCAGGCAGGTTTAGGCTAGCAGCGCAACTTTGCAAGCCCCACGGCACACCCACAACATTCATAGTGAAATTGGGCAGGGGAGGAGCAAAGTACAAACAAGCAAAAGCAGCCGGGAAAACTATTTGTTGAAATTGCAGCACTGGCTCAAGGGGCAAAAAAATTGTGTGTCTACAACTTCCCCAGTCCCACTAATGTTCACAAATGCCAGCCTCTAATAAAATAATCTATGCAACTCAACATTGTATTTCTTTGAATTTCAATAAAATTTAAAAAAAAAAAAAAAAAAAAAAAATTTTTTTTTTTTTTTTTTTTGGTGTCACCCCCTGGAGGGTGTCACCCGGGTGCGGCCCGCCCCCCCCTAGTGACGCCACTGATAGTGTAGGGGGTGGATATTGTAGGTAGAAAAACTTTATTATCTTTTTTTGTGTTAAGTGCAATTTTTTTTCTCAGCCCAAACTCTTTACAAGATCTTTGAATTTTACACTTATAATAACACGGTGGGGTAAAAATTATTTAAAAAAATATTGCATAAAAAGTTATTAAGGCTCAGAGTTGTGAGGTCTCAGGTGTTAGAAAAAAATGCTGCCTAGGGCTTTAACATTGAGGTACATATATATATATGTACACACACACGTCTAACGATGTATAGGTATGTATATATATATATATATATATATATGTGTGTGTGTGTACTAAATATTTACTGTACATATTTAAAATATTTACATATTATTAAAAATGATTACATTTACTGTAAAATATTCTAAATAATCCATAGTGTATATATAGAGACTAACATTTACCTTTGCTGAGTGAGAATGACTTCTGGGCTTAAGTTTGAGTGAAGTTTCTGTTTAAATTTCAGTTTTCATAGCTGCATGACTTTGAAATAAAAAATATAATTGTGATGTTTCTAGTGACCACAAAACTTTTAAATGTTAAAAAAAATGTTCAGCCAATTTAAAGTTAAAGCGACATGCAACCCGAAAATGTTTCCTTCCAGAATAAAGCATACAAATTTAAACAACTCTCAAATTTACTTGTATTATTAAATATTCTTAATTTTCTTGGTAACCTTTGTTGAAGGAGCAGCAATACACTACTAGGAGTTAGCTGAACACATTAGGCTTCATTTATTAATTTGTGAAGGCAGCTATAGAGCCCCAGCAAGGTAAGCCTAAATTATATTTAAGTAGCTGAATTCTTGCAGTGTGGGGGGGGGGCAGCATTGCACAAGCAGCAACTTTTGCCCACTTGCCGCATGGCTGGGTATGTGAGGGTTATGACAATGAACCTCGTCCACCCAACATTTGATTAATGGAGTCTATGGTTTAATGTAATTTCTTGAAACTAAGAATGCAGATAGCCTCTGACTTGCAACTAAGAATGCAAATAGCCTCTGACTTAAAACTAACACCAATGGATATATCAAAAAATATTGACTCTCCTTTATGTTTTTGCCTGAATGCTTACCTCATTAAGGATTGAGGGCATTAAATGTAAGTGTAAACTTTTAAAGCTTTTTATAAAATAAACCACTTTTATCACAGAGTTACACTATGGCCTAGATTTAGAGTTTGGTGTTAGCCGTCAAAAGCAGCGTTAATGGGTCCTAACGCTGCTTTTTACTACCCGCTGGTATTTAGAGTCAGACAGGAAAGGGTCTAACGCTCACTTCCTTACCGCGACTCCAGGCTACCGCAGATCCCCTTACGCCAATTGCGTATCCTATCTTTTCAATGGGATCTGCCTAACGCCGGTATTTGGAGTCTTGGAAGAAGTGAGCGGTAGACCCTCTACAGACAAGACTCCTACCGCCAAAAAAAGTCAGTAGTTAGGAGCTTTATGGGCTAACGCGTGAATATAAAGCTCTTAACTACTGTGCTACAAAGTACACTAACACCCATAAACTACCTATATACCCCTAAACCGAGGCCCCCCCACAACGCCGCCACTCTAATAAAAAATTTGAACTCCTAATCTGCCGACCGGACACCGCCGCCACCTACATTATAGCTATGAACCCCTAATCTGCTGCCCCTAACATCGCCGACCCCTATATTATATTTATTAACCCCTAATCTGCCCCCCAATGTTGCTGCTACCTAAGTACAATTATTAACCCCTAATCTGCCGACCGGACCTCGCCGCCACTATAATAAATGTATTAACCCCTAAACTGCCGCACTCCCGCCTCGCAAACACTAGAATAAATAAATAAATAGTATTAACCCCTAATCTGCCCTCCCTAACATTGCCACCACCTACCTACAATTATTAACCTCTAATCTCCCGCCCGCACCGTCACCACTACTATAATAAAATTATTAACCCCTAAACCTAACTCTAACCCTAACACCCCCCTAACATAAATATAATTTAAATTAAATTAAATAATATTCCTAAAATTAAATAAAATAATCCTATTTAAAACTAAATATTTACCTAGAAAATAAACCCTAATATAGCTACAATATAATTAATAATTACATTGTAGCTATTTTAGGATTTATATTTATTTTACAAGCAACTTTGTTTTTATTTTAACTAGGTACAATAGCTATTAAATAGTTAATAACTATTTAATAGCTACATAGTTAAAATAAGTACAAAATTACCTGTAAAATAAATCCTAACCTAAGTTACAAATACACCTAACACTAAACTATCATTAAATTAATTAAATAAATTACCTACAATTAGCTAACTTAAAATACAATAAAATAAACTATTCTATAATACAAAAAACCCCACTAAATTACAAAAAATAAAAAAGAATTACAAGAAGTTTAAACTAATTACACCTAATCTAAGCCCCCTAATAAAATAAAAAAGCCCCCCAAAATAAAAAAATGCCCTACCCTATTCTAAACTACCAAAGTAATCAGCTCTTTTACCAGCTCTTAAAATGGCTTTTTGCGGGGAATTGCCCCAAAATAATCAGCTCTTTTACCTGAAAATAAAAATACAATACCTCCCCAACATTACAACCCACCACCCACATACCCCTATTCTAACCCACCCAAACCCCCCTTAAAAAACCTATCGCTAAACCCATGAAGATCATCCTACCTTGAGTCGTCTTCACCCAGCCGAGCCGAATTCTTTATCCAAGGTGTGCAGAGGAGGTCCTTCACCCAGTAAAGTCTTCATCCAAGCGGGGCAAGAAGAGGTCCTTCATCCGGTAGAAGTCTTCATCCAGGCGGCATCTTCAATCTTCATCCATCCGGGGCAGAGCCATCTTCAAAGGAGCCGTTGCGGAGCCATCCTCTTCAACCAACGACTTCCCCACGAATAAAGGTTCCTTTAAGGGACGTCATCCAAGATGGCGTCCCTTCATTTCAGATTGGCTGATAGGATTCTATCAGCCAATCAGAATTAAGGTAGAAAAAATCTGATTGGCTGATGCGATCAGCCAATCAGATTGAAGTTAAATCTGATTGGCTGATCCAATCAGCCAATCGTATTGAGCTCGCATTCTATTGGCTGTTCCGATCGGCCAATAGAATGCAAGCTCAATATGATTGGCTGATTGGATCAGCCAATCGGATTGAACTTCAATCTGATTGGCTGATTGCATCAGCCAATCAGATTTCTTCTACCTTAATTCCAATTGGCTGATAGAATCCTATCAGCCAATCGGAATTGAAGGGACGCCATCTTGGATGACGTCCCTTAAAGGAACCTTCATTCGTCGGGAAGTCGTCAGTTGAAGAGAATGGCTCCGCGTCGGCTCCTTTGAAGATGGCTCCGCTCCGCTCCGGATGGATGAAGATTGAAGACTCCGCCTGGATGAACACTTCTACCGGATGGACGACCTCTTCTTGCCCCGATTGGATGAAGACTTCTACCGGATGAAGGACCTCCTCTGCGCACCTTGGATGAAGAATTCGGCTCGGCTGGGTGAAGACGACTTAAGGTAGGATGATCTTCAGGGGGTTAGCGATAGGTTTTTTAAGGGGGGTTTGGGTGGGTTAGAGTAGGGGTATGTGGGTGGTGGGTTGTAATGTTGGGGGGGTATTGTATTTTTATTTTCGAATAAAAGAGCTGATTACTTTGAGGCAATGCCCCGCAAAAAGCCCTTTTAAGGGATGGTAAAAGAGCTGATTACTTTGGTAGTTTAGAATAGGGTTGGGCATTTTTTTTATTTTGGGGGGATTTTTTATTTTATTAGAGTGCTTAGATTAGGTGTAAACTTCTTGTAATTCTTTTTTTATTTTTTGTAATTTAATGGGGTTTTTTTGTTTTATAGAATAGTTTATTTTATTGTATTTTAAGTTTTTAAGCTTAATGTAGGTAATTTATTTAATAATTTAATGATAGTGTAGTGTTAGGTTTATTTGTAACTTAGGTTAGGATTTATTTTACAGGTAATTTTGTACTTATTTTAACTAGGTAGCTATTACATAGTTACTAACTATTTAATAGCTATTGTACCTTTTTAAAATAAATACAAAGTTGCCTGTAAAATAAATATAAATCCTAAAATAGCTACAATGTAATTATTAATTATATTGTAGCTATATAAGGGTTTATTTTCTTAGTAAGTATTTAGTTTTAAAGGGACATGAAACCCAAATTTTTTCTTTCATGATTTGGAAAGAGCAAGCAATTTTAAACAACTTTTTAATTTACTTCTATTATCTAATTTGATTCATTCTCTTGATATGCTTTGCTGAAAAGCATATCTAGATATGCTCAGTAGCTGCTGATTGGTAGATGCACATTGATGCCTCGTGTGACTGGCTCACCCATGTGCATTGCTATTTATTCAACAAAGAATATCTAAAGAATGAAGCAAATTAGATAATAGAAGTAATTTGGAAAGTTAGTTAAAATTGTATTCTCTACCTGTATCATAAAATATTTTTGGGGGGATTAGAGTCCCTTTAAATAGGATTATTTTATTTAATTTTAGGAATATTATTTCATTTAATTTAAATTATATTTATGGTAGGGGGGTGTTAGGGTTAGGGTTAGGTTTAGGGGTTAATAATTTTATTATAGTAGCGGCAATGGTGCGGGCGGGCGGGAGATTAGGGGTTAATAATTGTAGGTAGGTGGCAGCGATGTTAGAGAGGGCATATTAGGGGTTAATAGAATTTATTCTAGTGTTTGCAAGGCGGGAGTGCGGCGGTTTAGGGGTTAATACATTTATTATAGTGGCGGCGAGTTCCGGTCGGCAGATTAGGGGTTAATAAGTGTAGGTAAGGTGGCGGCGACATTGGGGGGGGCAGAAAAGGGGTTAATAAATATAATATAGGGGTCGGCGATGTTAGGGGCAGCAGATTAGGGGTTCATAGGGATAATGTAGGTTGCGGCGGTGTATGGAGCGGCAGATTAGGGGTTAATAATATACAGCAGGTGTCAGCGATAGTAGGGGCATCAGATTAGGGGTTAATAAGTGTAAGGTTAGGGGTGTTTAGACTCGGGGTTCATGTTAGGGTTTTAGGTGCAGACTTAGAGAGTGTTTCCTCACGCAGCCCCTCAAACAACTCTAAATACCAGCGTTGTCTTAAGAGTGAGCCGGGAAAAAAAGCAGCGTTAGCTACGCGGGTCTTTACCGACAAAACTCTAAATCTAGCGGTAAGAATGCAGATAGCCTCTGACTTAAAACTAAGAATGCAGATAGCCTCTGACTTAAAACTAAGAATGCAGATAGCCTCTGACTCGAAACTAAGAATGCAGATAGCCTCTGACTTGCAACTATGAATGCATATAGCCTCTGACTTAAAACAAAGAATGCAGATAGCCTCTGACTTGCAACTATGAATGCATATAGCCTCTGACTTAAAACAAAGAATGCAGATAGCCTCTGACTTGCAACTATGAATGCATATAGCCTCTGACTTAAAACAAAGAATGCAGATAGCCTCTGACTTGCAACTATGAATGCAGATAGCCTCTGACTTAAAACAAAGAATGCAGATAGCCTCTGACTTAAAACAATGAATGCAGATAGCCTCTGACTTAAAACAAAGAATGCAGATAGCCTCTGACTTAAAACAAAGAATGCAGATAGCCTCTGACTTAAAACAAAGAATGCAGATAGCCTCTGACTTAAAACAATGAATGCAGATAGCCTCTGACTTGCAACTATGAATGCAGATAGCCTCTGACTTAAAACAAAGAATGCAGATAGCCTCTGACTTAAAACAAAGAATGCAGAGAGCCTCTGACTTAAAACTAAGAATGCAGATAGCCTCTGACTTAAAACAATGAATGCAGATAGCCTCTGACTTGCAACTATGAATGCATATAGCCTCTGACTTAAAACAAAGAATGCAGATAGCCTCTGACTTGCAACTATGAATGCAGATAGCCTCTGACTTAAAACAAAGAATGCAGATAGCCTCTGACTTAAAACAAAGAATGCAGATACCCTCTGACTTAAAACTAAGAATGCAGATAGCCTCTGACTTAAAACAAAGAATGCAGATAACCTCTGACTTGACCTAATGACTTTTAGTAGTTTTGAAGTTGAAAAAAAGCAGCGTTAGCTACGCGGGTCTTTACCGACAAAACTCTAAATCTAGCGGTAAGAATGCAGATAGCCTCTGACTTAAAACTAAGAATGCAGATAGCCTCTGACTTGCAACTAAGAATGCAAATAGCCTCTGACTTAAAACAATGAATGCAGATAGCCTCTGACTTGCAACTATGAATGCATATAGCCTCTTACTTAAAACAAAGAATGCAGATAGCCTCTGACTTGCAACTATGAATGCAGATAGCCTCTGACTTAAAACAAAGAATGCAGATAGCCTCTGACTTAAAACAAAGAATGCAGATAGCCTCTGACTTACAACTAAGAATGCAGATAGCCTCTGACTTAAAACAAAGAATGCAGATAACCTCTGACTTGACCTAATGACTTTTAGTAGTTTTGAAGTTGAAAACCTTTTTTGATTTTAAGTTATTTTATTCAAATTAGCTTTTTGTTTTTAAGCAGAAACTTGTCACCACCTACATTATCAATCTAGCTGCAGTACATGTGCCTATAAGAAAGGAAAGTCTATTACTGTGTTACTAAGGGAGTTAATGCTGAAAAACTTTACAGCCTGGAGATAAATTATAGTGCAAACTTCACATGGTCAGAACTAACTGTTAAAAGTTTGATAGAAAATTTAAACCCTGGCTTTAACTTATTTCACGTTTGCCAGTTAATTAAATATAGAAATCAGAGTTGGTTGAGAAATGGGGGAGTTCAAGCAGAGCATGGGAGGAGTTGCAGTGGACTGCAGGCATATTAAAAGCATGGGACAGAGATTCTTCAAAGTGTAGGTGGCAGCGATGTTAGAGAGGGCAGATTAGGGGTTAATACAATTTATTCTAGTGTTTGCGAGGCGGGAGTGTGGCGGTTTAGGGGTTAATACATTTATTATAGTGGCGGCGAGGTCCGGTCGGCAGATTAGGGGTTAATAAGTGTAGGTAAGGTGGCGGCGACATTGGGGGGGGCAGATCAGGGGTTAATAAATATAATATAGGGGTCGGCGATGTTAGGGGCAGCAGATTAGGGGTTCATAGGGATAATGTAGGTTGCGGCGGTGTATGGAGCGGCAGATTAGGGGTTAATAATATACAGCAGGTGTCAGCGATAGTGGGGGCATCAGATTAGGGGTTAATAAGTGTAAGGTTAGGGGTGATTAGACTCGGGGTTCATGTTAGGGTGTTAGGTGCAGATTTAGAGAGTGTTTCCCCACGCAGCCCCTCAAGCAACTCTAAATACCAGCGTTGTCTTAAGAGTGCGCCGGGAAAAAAAGCAGCGTTCGCTACGCGGGTCTTTACCGACAAAACTCTAAATCTAGTGGTAAGAATGCAGATAGCCTCTGACTTAAAACTAAGAATGCAGATAGCCTCTGACTTAAAACTAAGAATGCAGATAGCCTCTGACTCGAAAATAAGAATGCAGCTAGCCTCTGACTTGCAACTAAGAATGCAGATAGCCTCTGACTTAAAACAAAGAATGCAGATAGCCTCTGACTTGCAACTATGAATGCAGATAGCCTCTGCTTTAAAACAAAGAATGCAGATAGCCTCTGACTTGCAACTATGAATGCAGATAGCCTCTGACTTAAAACAAAGAATGCAGATAGCCTCTGACTTAAAACAAAGAATGCAGATAGCCTCTGACTTAAAACTAAGAATGCAGATAGCCTCTGACTTAAAACAAAGTATGCAGATAGCCTCTGACTTAAAACAAAGAATGCAGATAGCCTCTGACTTAAAACTAAGAATGCAGATAGCCTCTGATTTAAAACTAGGAATGCAGATAGCCTCTGACTTGCAACTATGAATGCAGATAGCCTCTGACTTAAAACAAAGAATGCAGATAGCCTCTGACTTAAAACTAAGAATGCAGATAGCCTCTGACTTAAAACAAAGTATGCATATAACCTCTGAATTGACCTAATGACTTTTAGTAGTTTTGAAGTTTAAAACCTTTATTGATTTTAAGTTATTTTATTCAAATTAGCTTTTGTTTTTAAGCAGAAACTTGTCACCACCTACATTATCAATCTAGCTGCAGTACATGTGCCTATAAGAAAGGAAAGTCTATTACTGTGTTACTAAGGGAGTTAATGCTGAAAAACTTTACAGCCTGGAGATAAATTATAGTGCAAACTTCACATGGTCAGAACTAACTTTTAAAAGTTTGATAGAAAATGTAAACCCTGGCTTTAACTTATTTCATGTTTGCCAGTTAATTAAATATAGAAATCAGAGTTGGTTGAGAAATGGGGGAGTTCAAGCAGAGCATGGGAGGAGTTGCAGTGGACTGCAGGCATATTAAAAGCATGGGACAGAGATTCTTCAAAGTGTAGGTGGCAGCGATGTTAGAGAGGGCAGATTAGGGGTTAATACAATTTATTCTAGTGTTTGCGAGGCGGGAGTGTGGCGGTTTAGGGGTTAATACATTTATTATAGTGGCGGCGAGGTCCGGTCGGCAGATTAGGGGTTAATAAGTGTAGGTAAGGTGGCGGCGACATTGGGGGGGGCAGATCAGGGGTTAATAAATATAATATAGGGGTCGGCGATGTTAGGGGCAGCAGATTAGGGGTTCATAGGGATAATGTAGGTTGCGGCGGTGTATGGAGCGGCAGATTAGGGGTTAATAATATACAGCAGGTGTCAGCGATAGTGGGGGCATCAGATTAGGGGTTAATAAGTGTAAGGTTAGGGGTGATTAGACTCAGGGTTCATGTTAGGGTGTTAGGTGCAGATTTAGAGAGTTTTTCCCCACGCAGCCCCTCAAGCAACTCTAAATACCAGCGTTGTCTTAAGAGTGCGCCGGGAAAAAAAGCAGCGTTCGCTACGCGGGTCTTTACCGACAAAACTCTAAATCTAGCGGTAAGAATGCAGATAGCCTCTGACTTAAAACTAAGAATGCAGATAGCCTCTGACTTAAAACTAAGAATGCAGATAGCCTCTGACTCGAAAATAAGAATGCAGCTAGCCTCTGACTTGCAACTAAGAATGCAGATAGCCTATGACTTAAAACAAAGAATGCAGATAGCCTCTGACTTGCAACTATGAATGCAGATAGCCTCTGATTTAAAACAAAGAATGCAGATAGCCTCTGACTTGCAACTATGAATGCAGATAGCCTCTGACTTAAAACAAAGAATGCAGATAGCCTCTGACTTAAAACTAAGAATGCAGATAGCCTCTGACTTAAAACTAAGAATGCAGATAGCCTCTGACTTAAAACAAAGTATGCATATAACCTCTGAATTGACCTAATGACTTTTAGTAGTTTTGAAGTTTAAAACCTTTATTGATTTTAAGTTATTTTATTCAAATTAGCTTTTGTTTTTAAGCAGAAACTTGTCACCACCTACATTATCAATCTAGCTGCAGTACATGTGCCTATAAGAAAGGAAAGTCTATTACTGTGTTACTAAGGGAGTTAATGCTGAAAAACTTTACAGCCTGGAGATAAATTATAGTGCAAACTTCACATGGTCAGAACTAACTTTTAAAAGTTTGATAGAAAATGTAAACCCTGGCTTTAACTTATTTCATGTTTGCCAGTTAATTAAATATAGAAATCAGAGTTGGTTGAGAAATGGGGGAGTTCAAGCAGAGCATGGGAGGAGTTCCAGTGGACTGCAGGCATATTAAAAGCATCGGACAGAGATTCTTCAAAGTGATTGCTTGATCAGTGCAGGAATGTATTTGTATCATAATTGGCTACTGCAAATGAGATTAGCAAACCTATGCAAATGACAATTTAAATGGACATAAAATACAATTTTTCTTTCTTTCATGATTTAGAAAGAACAGACAATTTAAAAAAAAAATTTACTTCTATTAGCTAATTTGTTTCATTCTCTTGATATCCTTTGTTGAAAATTAGATCTAAATAGGCTTAGTAGCTGCTGATAGGGGGCTGCACAAAGATGCTTCATGTGATTGTCTCACCCATGTGCATTGCTATTCCTTTAATAAAGGATATCTCAAGAATGAAGCAAATTAGATTTTAGAAGTAAATTGGAATGTTGTTTAAAATTATATTTTCTATCTACAGTAAATCATGTAAGAAAAAATGTAGGTTTCATGTCCCTTTAAGTAAATGTAAAAGATTGTTTTTCATTTTCAGAGCTTTTGCAGTGTGTAATTATGATGCACAGTTGCACATTATACATATATACAAAATAACATTAATTCATTTTACTCATATCCAAAAAGATGCATACTGCAATATATTGTTTCTGTAGTTGAATGTCAGAAACAGCAGTTCTAGAAATACAAATTAGGGTTGCCACCTCAGTCATGTTTTCCTGGATAGTTAGGAGTTACACATGGTGCAGAAAGGAACATAAGTAATGCTCTCTAGTAGCAGTATTCAAGTACTGTCCAGAGGTACAATGCATGTCCCCCCCCCCTGCACACCCAGTGTCATTTGTAACTCATCACTGTCCAGGAAAACATGGAGGTGGGAATCCTAGGTGATATTAATCATGCAAAAAAAAAAAATATATATATATATATATACTAATAATACATTTTTAACAACCTGTATAGAAACACAGTTTTTACTGTTTATTTTTATTTTTCTTTGGCATGTTTTTAATCAAATATTGTTAGATCTTTGAAGTTGGATTTTTGTGATATTACAAGTTCTATTACTTGTGAGTGCAGCGACATCTCTGCTTTCAAGTTGTTATAAAAGCTTCCCCATGAAGAATGTGACCTCTGAATATTTAGACAATTTGTTCTGCATTGCAGTAATAATTTTTATTATGCTCTTTTATGGCCATTTCATATTGGTCTAATAATTTTATCCCAATAAAATGTGAAGAATAGAGCAGCAGTAAGAATCAAGACCTTCCAACAGATGTCATTGTGAGAAGCTGACCGCTTGAGTTGGTGAATCTTACTGATTTATTTAATCCAAATGAAGTTAGTGATGTTTTCCTACTATGTGAGTATGCTGAGATTATTTACTTGATCATTTTACTACTTTTTCCTATTACGTGTTATTTTGTTCTTTCATATATTGCATTTTAGTTACATTGAAGAATGCTTTTGGATTCTTCGATCAATCAGGGGTTTATTTACAGTTAAAAGCACCTCAAAACATTTAGAAAAATGACTCTGCATTGACTTTATTAACTTTGTGGATAAACAAATGTATATTTTTAACTACAATAGAATTTAAAAAGTATCGGAAATGTAAGAGTCTGTTTATTAGCATCAGTGTTTTGGAGTTTTCAATTATTGATTTACATATAGGGCAGATTTAATTTCTCACATGCTTTGATTTATTTCTTTGATTTTTAGTTTATTCTAAACATTCTGACAGTGGTTGAAAATCATAGCATCTTTTATTTTTTTTATTTCAAATAATCGCTTGACAAGAATGAGAGAGGTAGTTGTATGTATTATTATTATCGGTTATTTGTAGAGCGCCAACAGCGCTGATACAGTATTTTATATATATATATATATATATATATATATATATATATATATATATATATATATATATATATATATATATCACACAACATTATAAAAAAATATTTTTTCTAAAATAAGAATTGAAGATAATTACCTTATAAAATTTGTATAATTCTAATATTTACTTGTCTGACAAAAAATACTACAAATAAAATTAATTGAATGAAATAGCTCTCAAAAGAGAACAGGTTGATTGGTAACAAATACACTAAAATATGTATGATTAATTATGTCCCTATATGTTATACATTGGGTTAATGGATACTGTGTGTGTGTTTTGTGTTAAAATATTTACTTACACAAAGCTGCTTATATAATAATTTATTCCCATAACCAATTAGATATAATCAATGAATATTCCTTTCATAAGTAAAATATTTGATACTATAAACAAAACACATTACAATATAAATGAGAGATATAAACTAGTTCACATTTCACTTTGCTCTTCAGTTCCTGTTTGCAAATATGTATTTAACCTCTTAAGGACATATGATGGAAATTTTCCGACATAAAACAATTGAGCAAACTGAAAGCTGTGTCCTTAAAGGGTTAATATGGTTTAAGATAGTTCAGTGATGGTATGATACGTAAAGCATAGTAATTGTGTGTTCTTTATTTATAAAATTCCATAAATGTTCAAATATGCTGTACTATATTAGCTACAGATCAATAAACAACAATCAAACAGAACTGATAAACAGACTGATAAAAATAGGCTGATGTCCCTGCTTATAAAAGTAAAGCTATCAAATGTAAATACATTATAAGAAGATATATAATGTGTAGATAGTGTGTCAGTGGGTGTTTTTTATTGTGTGATTTTATTTGATGACTTTGCATTTTTAACAACAAAAATTCAGGATTTAGGAAACAGTATTTGCCACACCAGAAATAGAGATGACCAGTTACATGGTAATGCAATGGCAGTATTTTACCCTCATAAATGCATATAATTACTCAAACTGTCATGTATATTAATTAAACATGTTAAATGTTACCTTAAAATAATGGTTATAACTATTTAAAAGTAGAGGACAAGAGAAACTACCAATTTATTTTGTTAGGTATTTTATTATGTATTTTATTTTGTCTATTATGTTTCGTTATCTTGCACAAATCTTTTGTCAAACGTCTTCCACACTTCCTGTTTCCAAATTTGTATTTACTATGGTTTAAGGTAGCCCACTGATCACATGGTTCATAATACATAATTGTGTTTTCTTTATTTATAAATATGTACACAATATGTATTATATTACTCTTCTTAAGTAGCTATATTATGTGTAGATGTGTGTTAGTGTGTGCATGTGTGTTTGTGTACATGCCCCTACAGAAATAGAAATGACTGCTTACATAGCAAATGCAATGGCAGCGTGTTACCCTCTTAAATGTATATATCACTCAAATTGTCATGTATATTAAAGAGCAGCAGTTAAACATGTTAAAACAAATCGTTTGTCATTGTATACGCTAACTTTTGTATCCAGTGCTATGGAATTTGGCAGCCCTATAAATTAATAGATATATAATAATAATAATAATAATAATAATAATAAAAATAAAATAATACTAAAATTAATATTTGAGTACAAGAAATACATAGGCTGCAATCTATTTTTCATTGGCTGATAGGGACAACTCCCATAATAAATGTTAAATTATTTGCACAAGAACAAAACAAATCATTGTAACACATTTTGAAATATTCTCATTTACATGTGATGTGTATAATGTGCTTTTAAGAACTATCTTTAAGTGCATTAACCAAACATTCATATAGTACCAGACTCATACAGAAGTATATAAACAATTAATGATTTGTGTCCTCTGCAGGATATAGAACCCTGTACTGTCCCCCATTGTCACCAACATATATATTATATCCTATATCTGCTATTAGGCAGTCTTTTACTCAAAAGTGCAATAAGCAGCACTTACATACGCAGTTTTGCATTTTCTGGAGAATCTGCCTGCAACCACTGATGATGTCCCTTGCCGGATTACCACTTATGATGTAATTGAGGGGAGGGTTCTTTTACTCAGAGCCATAGATGAATAAAGTATGTGTTGTCTTTTGCTGCCTCACAGTTAAAAAATCAGCATCAACTATTAACAAAATGCTTACATACCGTAATATGCATTAAATATTACAATATTACACTCAGAAACAAATCACTTTCATTGATGTCAGAGTTTAAGTTTTCATTCAAACATAAAAAAGGGAGCTGCTAGGTTACCTGCATTCATTATTGTTCTCAGTCTTCAATGCAGGGTAAGAACTCTGTGACAAGTGCTTTTTTTCTGTAACAAAACTGATTATAGGAACCTTTTGCATGGAAAGTTCTGCATCTAACTAAGAGGCGTTACATAGAATTCTGAACAAATGCAGTACAATACAGCATTCATGGAAAGCCAATTTTTTAGACTTAGGTATGTATTATGTATTGTTTCGGCTTGACTAACTTAATGTGATGGTAAACTCTCCCCGATTTAAAATCAGATCCAGAATGTTAGTGATATTTTAGATGGAATTTAAATTATCCGTTGTAATGAAGATGCGCTATAACTTAATTTGTTAATATAGATATAAAAATTTTAATTCCCTGTGCTCCACCTCCCACTTCAAAAGTACATTCTTCTGTGAGCTAACAGTTTGAATTGTTGTCCAATCCGCTCTCTAGCTACAACAAAAGTGCCATATGGGGAGAGCACTGATTGGAAAAAAAATTAAAGCATAGCTCACAAAAAAATTGACTTTTGAAGTGTGTCGCGGAGCACGGGCAATTTGTATTTCATATCTATATTAAAAAACACATTATAGTGCAACTTCATTACAACTGATAAATTAAACTCCATCTAAAATATCACTAACATTCCGGGTCTGAGTTTAAAAAGGGAGAATTTACCATCACTTTAAGGCCCTAGGGCAACAATGTAGTACTCTTTTGTTCTCAACTTCTATAAATGTAGGGACATTGGAGTGTAAATATACATACTAATGTTGTACTCCTGAAACACACCCCTTTTCCCAAGATTAAGCCAATGATTGGGACATACTTATGTATGATTGCTCTTGAGTTGCACATGATTACAACATAAGCCATAAATTGAATTTTACAATGGTTATAAAAAAGAAATGCTCTTTTTTTATTTCTTAAATATTTTAACACTTTAACTATTGAGCTATTTCCCCCTCTGTGCTGAGCTCTTACGGAGTTGATGCTCATATTTAAGCATCACTCTATGAATTTTTTTCAGTGAGAAATCCACACATATTATATATTGTTGTTTTTTTTTTTGTCAGACACAGCAGATTTACACTATACCATTATTTTATGTATATATCATGACATGTAAAAACTGAACAAGATATTTGAACAAATTTATATTTATTTAAAGTTTTAATAAACAAAGTTGTAAAAATAGTTCATATGTAGTTTTTTGTAAACCAAAACCACTGTAACTCACTAAAATCACAGGCGATCACTATTACGACAGTATACTGTATATTTGTATTTGTTTAAGTTAACGTATACCTCAATATGCCATTTGACAAAACAAACACTTGCCTTTAAAATGGTGGGTATTGGGGGTTTCTAGGGCATAAGTGAGCTGAGTAAATACTAATATATATATATATATATATATATATATATATATATATATATATATATATATATATATATAAAACTAAGTATATATTTGTATTTGTTTAAGTTAATGTATACAACCAGGGGTTTCTATAGGGCATAAGTAAGCTGAGTTTAATGTTTTAAATACTAATATATATATATATATATATATATATATATATATATATATAACTAAGTATACATTTGTATTTGTTTAAGTTAATGTATACAACCAGGGGTTTCTATAGCGCATAAGTAAGCTGAGTATAATGGTTTTAAATACTTCTCCCCAATCCAGCTCCCTTAAACCCTGTGTAGCTGCCCAGGATCTCTGTGTCCATGTGTGGTAATATAACATTTATCCCTGTATAATCCCGTTGATGCAGAACCACTTGGCTACCAAGGAATGCGGGGGGTGCAGAGAAATTCGCCATGAGCTCTAAAAACACTCCCCCCTCAGATCATGACACAAGGTTCTCATCCACACATAAAAAATTCTGCTGTGTCTTCATCCACACTTAAGTAGTTAATAAATTAGAGCTTGTCACTTTAAATACTGTATGTGCCACTAACAGGGAGGATTTTATTTTAAAGTATTGTATATATATAAGCACAGCATGTATTTTTGTTTTGATTAATCTGCATTTCTAAAATGTGCTAGTCAGCATCCTGCAAGTGAAAAATAAGTACAGGTAGCCCTCAGTTTACGCCGGGGTTAGGTTCCAGAAGGAATGGTTGTAAATCAAAACCGTTGTAAATTGAAACCCAGTTTATAATGTAAGTCAATGGGAAGTGAGGGAGATAGGTTCCAGGCCCCTCTCAAAATTGGCATAAGTAACACCTAATACATTATTTTTAAAGCTTTGAAATGAAGACTTTACATGCTAAACAGCATTATACACCTAATAAAATAATCACACAACACAACATATATAATTAAACTAAGTTAAATGAACAAAAACATTTGCTAAACAGCATTATAAACCTAATAAAATAATCACACAACACAGACTTCACTTGCATTTTTCTGCAAACAGTTCTTTCTATGCATTCAAATCTGGACTGAGTTATAGACAGGAAGATCTTGTTCTTTTGAAATCTGCTCGATAGCTCAGGTCTGGTTAAACTGATTAATTTCAGCTTGCTTGGCTTTGCTGCAACTCAAGCGGACAGCTCCACCTACTGGCTATTTTAAGAAATGCACTGCTTCTGAATGCTTTTCAATAGCAGTCACTTGACTGGAACAAAAGGTTGTTATTCTGAAACGGTGTAAATTGAACCGTTGTAAAACGAGGGCCACCTGTAAAAGTGGACACAATCTGCAGAACACAATTGTGTTTCTGCTTCTCTGCAGGACACAATCATATCTGGCCATATGCTTGAGTGCAAATTTGAAACAAATGTTTTAAAAATGAAACAAATTTACAAAATAAAAAATGTAATTGTTAATGAAGCAGCAACTGCAATTTTATCAGTGCTGCAATGTTAAAACCTTATAACCCCTGCAAGATGTGATTCACAATTGAATTGTCAGCACCAAAACAGCTAAAATTAACTCAATCTGTGCTTAGCCACTTAGCTGAAAATCCACACCTTTACTTTAATCCCCACTAAATTCTGCCTCAACCAATTACCCTATGTAGTATTTTGCTTGACACCATTTTCATGTGAACAATCTTAATTTTGACTGTTTTTACTATCCCAACAAATTGCACATTTGTTTTTTTTTAAATGTGCTTGGATACATATTTAACAACTCCTCCCTGCCATAAACATGTAGAATAGTGTCAACCTCTTGTAAGTCACATATATAGGAGTAATGTAAATCAACATTAGCACATTTTCAGACATATACAGAGAAGTTAGTATATTTAATGATAATGGGTATCTGGATGGAAACTATGGTTCCCTGTTACTAGTGAATTACTTAATTAACTAATTTACACACAAATTCAATTTTATTCTGGCAAGCCCCACCTGGTATTCGGTAAAAAAGAGGACTATAAGCCAGGGACACATGCAGCAACCATGTGCACCACTCCACTATACAAGTAGACTGGTTGTGGGCAAGCACTGACTGGCTATATGGCACACCTGAAAATTACTGATAGGCCAGAGTCACTGTTTTATTCTGCTGCCCACCTAATAGCCTCATCTCTTTGTGTTAGGTTTTGAGCCTTTGGTACCCTAAAATAATAATAATAGGTATAATATGCAAATGTAGCATTTATTGGAGACAAATAAGTAGAGAGTTCTACCAAGAGTTGTACTGTTGTAAATTAGCTTTAATGAAGGTGATCTACGAAACAGCTGGGCTCAAAGGATTACATGCTAAGGGGATTCAAGGGGATGACAAAATGAGTAGAGGAATTGAGTTAAAAAATGGTTAGTATACATTGTATGCATCCCTGAACAGTACAGTCTTTAAGTAGTGTTTGAAACTTTGAAAACTAGGGGAGAGTCTTGTGGAACAAAGCAAAGAGTTCAACAAAAGGGGGGCATTCTGAAGGAGTCCTGTAGACAGGAATGTCAGGAGTAGTGATGTTCTGAACTGTTCGCCCGCGAACGGTTCACAGCAAACATAGGTTGTTCGCGTTCGCGTTTGTGGGCGAACACATGGCGATGTTCGATCCACCCCTATGTGTCATCATTGTGGAAACTTTGACCCTTTATGTCACAGCCGCCTGACACATTAGAGCCAATCAACATCAGACACTCCCTCACAGACACTCCCAGCTACTCGGAATCCGCCATTTTAGACTCATAACGACCTTGCTTTTTTAATGAGAGGACGTTTTGTGTTTTTGCTCCTGACATTAATAGGAAAAACATAGCTAGGCTAGTGTATTTACAGTCCAGAAGGACTCCACTCATCTCTGCTGCAAGCACAGCACCCCAAAAAGCCATTTTTAGGGCTATATTTTGTGCCGTTTTTTTTTTTTTTTTTTTCTTTTTTTTTTTATTAGCATTTGCCTGGCTTTCAGCTGTGTGTTTAAGGCTCACAGCATATGCTGTGACTACTTCCACCACTGATATCTCCCTAACAACATTAGTTTAAATTTAACTAACCCAAAAATATAATTATTTTTCTAGTGTAATTTTTTTTCATTTTCTATCAGGCCAGTGTCACACAGCATATACTCTGCTTTTTTTTAAAAAAAAAAAACACAAAAAAATATTTTTCTAGTGTAATCTAATTACATTTACTATCATGCCTGTGTCTGTCAGGCTCACTCAGCATTAATATACCTCTTTTTTTTTTCAGTCTTTTGGTTAATTGGTCTGTGCCAGGCAGCCACCCAGCACTCATATCTATTTTTCTTTCACCTTAATTTTAATATATAAAAAAGTTTAAATTTGTTTGCTAGTGTAATCTAATATAATTTTCTATCCGGCCTGTGTGTTTTGCTGACATAGAGAGCCTACTGTGTTTACTTGCTGCCCTCCCTAGTCTATGAGCCACGGCTCATATGTGTTTAACCTTTTTTTAATTTCCCCCCCCAAAAAAATAATTTCAATCATTTTTCTAGTGTAATCTAATAGTATTTTCTATCAGGCGTGTGTGTATCCGACATACAGAGCCTACTGTTTTTAATAGCTGCCCTTCCAAGGCTATCAGCCATGACTCATATGTATGTGCTTAACCTTTTTCTTAAAATTTCCAAAAAAAAGTCTTTAAATCATTATGCTAGTGTAATCTAATTGTATTTTCTATCAGGCCTGTGTCTAACTGTCTATCTGACTTACACAGCATACTGTTGTTATAATTGCTGCCCTACGTAGCAGCCAGCCAGTGCGACCACTCATAGAGTCATATGTGCATTGCACTGCTTAACATAATTTTAATATTAAAATCTAAAATTTTAAAATATTTTGCTAGTGTAATGTAACTTAATTTTCTATCAGTCCTGTGTTTTTGTCACTTACACAGAATACTGTGTTAAATTGCTGCCCTACCTACCATCCACGACTCATATCTGCCAGCCTGTCTGCCAGGCCCAAGTAGCCAATTAGTGGCACCAATCACAATTCATGTAACAGTAATAAAAAAATAAAAAAACATAATTTTTTGGACTGCAAATATTCAGTCTCCTAGGGCCATTGAATTTCATTTACCTCCTGCCTGCCACTGCCAGCCTTTTGTGCCAGGCCGTCTAGCCAACTATTTACACCAATCATAATTGTTGTCACAGTCAGACAGTATAGTTATTAATTTAAATAAAAAAATTTTTTAGCGTTGATCTTAACCCCCAGTTTGCTCGTGCCTTTGAATTGCACTTTTCCACAGCCTTCCAAGCCTGTGTGCCAGGCCTACTTAAAAAATATTTACACCAATCATATTTGTTGTGACAGTATTCTAATAATTAAAAATTAAAATTTTTGGTAATAGTTGCTGTGATTTGAATAGTCAGTTTGCTGGTGCCATTGAATAGCATTTTCCTCCTGCCTTGCAGCCTGCTGTGAGCCAGGCCCACCTAGCCAATTGTTGTCAGCAATCATATTTCTGTTAACAGTATTGCAAAAATTGTCAATCATCACTGTTTAGACTGTCAGTAATCAGTCTCCTAGTGTCCTTGAATTGCATCTCCCTCCTGCCTGCCATCCTTTTGTGCCAGGCCGTCTTGCCAACTATTTACACCAATCCTAATTTTTTGTCACAGTATAGTTACTAATTAAAATTAAAAAAATCTTTATTGTTGATGATCTTAACCCTCAGTTTGCTCGTGCCTTTGAATTGCACTTTTCTACAGCCTTCCAAGCCTGTGTGCTAGGCCTACTTAAAAAATATTTACACCAATCATATTTGTTGTGACAGTATTCTAATAATTAAAAATTAAAATTTTTGGTAATAGTTGCTGTGATTTGAATCGTCAGTTTGCTGGTGCCATTGAATAGCACTTTCCTCCTGCCTTGCAGCCTGCTGTGAGCCAGGCCCACCTAGCCAATTGTTGTCAGCAATCATATTTCTGTTAACAGTATTGCAAAAATTGTCAATCATCACTGTTTAGACTGTCAGTAATCAGTCTCCTAGTTTCCTTGAATTGCATCTCCCTCCTGCCTGCCATCCTTTTGTGCCAGGCCGTCTTGCCAACTAGTTACACCAATCCAAATATTTTGTCACAGTATAGTTACTAATTAAAATTAAAAAAATCTTTATTGTTGATGATCTTAATCCTCAGTTTGCTCGTGCTTTTGAATTTCACTTTTCTACAGCCTTCCAAGCCTGTGTGCCAGGCCTACTTAAAAAATATTTACACCAATCATATTTGTTGTGACAGTATTCTAATAATTAAAAATTTAAATTTTTGGTAATAGTTGCTGTGATTTGAATCGTCAGTTTGCTGGTGCCATTGAATAGCACTTTCCTCCTGCTTTGCAGCCTGCTGTGAGCCAGGCCCACCTAGCCAATTGTTGTCAGCAATCATATTTCTGTTAACAGTATTGCAAAAATTGTCAATCATCACTGTTTAGACTGTCAGTAATCAGTCTCCTAGTTTCCTTGAATTGCATCTCCCTCCTGCCTGCCATCCTTTTGTGCCAGGCCGTCTTGCCAACTATTTACACCAATCCAAATTTTTTGTCACAGTATAGTTACTAATTACAATTAAAAAAATCGTTATTGTTGATGATCTTAACCCTCAGTTTGCTCGTGCCTTTGAATTGCACTTTTCTACAGCCTTCCAAGCCTGTGTGCCAGGCCTACTTAAAAAATATTTACACCAATCATATTTGTTGTGACAGTATTCTAATAATTAAAAATTTAAATTTTTGGTAATAGTTGCTGTGATTTGAATCGTCAGTTTGCTGGTGCCATTGAATAGCACTTTCCTCCTGCCTTGCAGCCTGCTGTGAGCCAGGCCCACCTAGCCAATTGTTGTCAGCAATCATATTTCTGTTAACAGTATTGCAAAAATTGTCAATCATCACTGTTTAGACCGTCAGTAATCAGTCTCCTAGTGTCCTTGAATTGCATCTCCCTCCTGCCTGCCATCCTTTTGTGCCAGGCCGTCTTGCCAACTATTTACACCAATCCAAATATTTTGTCACAGTATAGTTACTAATTACAATTAAAAAAATCTTTATTGTTGATGATCTTAACCCTCAGTTTGCTCGTGCCTTTGAATTGCACTTTTCTACAGCCTTCCAAGCCTGTGTGCCAGGCCTACTTAAAAAATATTTACACCAATCATATTTGTTGTGACAGTATTCTAATAATTAAAAATTAAAATTTTTGGTAATAGTTGCTGTGATTTGAATCGTCAGTTTGCTGGTGCCATTGAATAACACTTTCCTCCTGCCTTGCAGCCTGCTGTGAGCCAGGCCCACCTAGGCAATTGTTGTCAGCAATCATATTTCTGTTAACAGTATTGCAAAAATTGTCAATCATCACTGTTTAGACTGTCAGTAATCAGTCTCCTAGTGTCCTTGAATTGCATCTCCCTCCTGCCTGCCATCCATTTGTGCCAGGCCGTCTTGCCAACTATTTACACCAATCCTAATTTTTTGTCACAGTATAGTTACTAATTACAATTAAAAAAATCTTTATTGTTGATGATCTTAATCCTCAGTTTGCTTGTGCCCTAGAATAGCACAATTCTACAGCCTTCCAAGCCTGTGTTCCAGGCCTACTTAAAAAATATTTACACCAATCATATTTGTTGTGACAGTATTCTAATAATTAAAAATTAAAATTTTTGGTAATAGTTGCTGTAATTTGAAACCTCAGTTTGCTGGTGCCATTGAATAGCACTTTCCTCCTGCCTTGCAGCCTGCTGTGAGCCAGGCCCACCTAGCCAATTGTTGTCAGCAATCATATTTCTTTTAACAGTATTGCAAAAATTGTCAATCATCACTGTTTTGACTGTCATTAATCAGTCTCCTAGTGTCCTTGAATTGCATCTCCCTCCTGCCTGCCATCCTTTTGTGCCAGGCCGTCTTGCCAACTATTTACACCAATCCTAATTTTTTGTCACAGTATAGTTACTAATTACAATTAAAAAAATCTTTATTGTTGATGATCTTAATCCTCAGTTTGCTCGTGCCCTAGAATAGCACAATTCTACAGCCTTCCAAGCCTGTGTTCCAGGCCTACTTAAAAAATATTTACACCAATCACATTTGTTGTGACAGTATTCTAATAATTAAAAATTAAAATTTTTGGTAATAGTTGCTGTAATTTGAAACCTCAGTTTGCTGGTGCCATTGAATAGCACTTTCCTCCTGCCTTGCAGCCTGCTGTGAGCCAGGCCCACCTAGCCAATTGTTGTCAGCAATCATATTTCTTTTAACAGTATTGCAAAAATTGTCAATCATCACTGTTTTGACTGTCATTTATCAGTCTCCTAGTGTCCTTGAATTGCATCTCCCTCCTGCCTGCCATCCTTTTGTGCCAGGCCGTCTTGCCAACTATTTACACCAATCCTAATTGTTGTCACAGTATAGTTACTAATTAAAATTAAAAAAATCTTGATTGTTGATCTTAATCCTCATTTTGCTTGTGCCATTGAATTGCACTTTTCTACTGCCTGCCAGCCTGTGTGCCAGGCCCAACTATCCAATTAGTGCTAGCAATCATATTTCTTTTAACAGTATTGCAAAATTTGTCAATCAACACTGTTTTGACTGTCAATCTGCAGTCTACTAGTGCCCTTGAATTGCATTTTCCTCCTGCCTGGCTGCCTGTGTGCCAGTCCCAACTAGCCAATTAGTGCCACCACTCATATTTATTGTAACAGGATTGGAATTTTTGTTAATCATAACTGTTTTGACTGTGATTCTTCAGTCTCCTAGTGCCATTGAACTGCAGTTTCCTTTCTCCCAGCGTGTGTGCCAGACAGGCTCATTTGCCAAATAGTGCCAAACAATCATATTTGTTGCCACAGTACTAGTAATATTTCAAAAAATTAACAATTTGTGATTTTTAAAACATCTGTCTTTTTTGTTGTTGTCAGTCTCACAGTGTATACTGTGCCCACTTTCACAGTGCCACCACTCAATTGGTGTAATAGTATTGTTAGTGTCCATTTAAAAAAAAATGACAGGCAGAGGCAGGCCACCCCGCAGGTTCCGTGGTCGTGGTGCTGTGATTCCTTTAGACCCTACAAATATGCACATTGTTCAGACGCCGGGTGCCAGGGGGGATGCAAAAACTTCTGAGGAGGACCTAGTTGAATGGCTAACACAGGAAACCCAATCTTCTTCAGCTTCCGCTGCTAGTCCTCCTAACCTTGATGCACCATCTAAGTCCAGCTGTGCTTTGGGCAGGTCTCAAGTGACCAGTGCCACTCCGCCGCCTGTCGCCACCACCAACACTAGCACCACAGCCGCTTCACTTGATCTGTCACAGGAGTTATTGACACATCATTTTGAAGAAATGAGTGATGCGCAACCATCATTGACAGAGGATGTAGATAATAGTGATCAGTCTCAGTCAGGCAGCATTACCGACATGGAGGTACGGTATGATGATGATGATGTTGTACCCGCTGCTGCTTCCTTTCTTGATGTTTCAGATACAAGTGAAGCGGTTGATGATGATGTGTCGGTGGATGTCACGTGGGTGCCTGCTAGAAGAGAAGAAGAAGAGGGGGAAAGTTGAGATGGGGAGACAGAGAGGAGGAGGAGGAGGAGACGATTTGGAAGCACGGGGAGGTCGTCTCAAGGAGCTAGTGGCACAGTCAGACAGCATGCATCGTCACCAGGGGTCAGCCAGACAGCCCGCCGACGCCCATCAACGCATGCTGTTGCCACCACCAGAATGCCATCATCGCAGAGCTCAGCAGTGTGGCATTTTTTTTGTGTGTCTGCCTCTGACAACAGCGATGCCATTTGCAACCTGTGCCAAAAGAAACTGAGTCGTGGGAAGTCCAACAGCCACCTAGGTACAACTGCTTTGCGAAGGCACATGGTCTCCCATCACAAAGGCCGATGGGAAGAACACATGAGTAGAAGCAGCACACAAAGTGAAAGCCGCCCTCCTCCTCCTGCTCCAGCATCTTCAGCCACGTCAACCAGTGCTGTCCTCCTTGCCCCCTCTCAACCATCCTCCACTCAGTCTCTCTTACGTAGCAGTTCCTGGTCATCTGCCCACAGTCAGGTGTCTGTCAAGGACATGTTTGAGCGTAAGAAGCCAATTTCTCAAAGTCACCCCCTTGCCCGGCGTCTGACAGCTGGCTTGTCTGAACTCTTAGCCCGCCAGCTTTTACCATACAAGCTGGTGGAGTCTGATGCTTTCAAAAAAATTGTATCTATTGGGACACCGCAGTGGAAGTTACCTGGCAGAAATTTCTTTTCACAAAAGGCAATCCCAAACCTGTACTATGTTGTTCGAAAGGAAGTTATGGCATGTCTGGCACACAGCGTTGGGGCAAGGGTCCATATGACCATGGATAGCTGGTCTGCAAAGCATGGTCAGGGCAGGTATATCACCTACACTGCGCATTGGGTAAACCTGCTAACTTCTGACAAGCATGGAATGCGTGGCTCTGCAGAAGAGTTGGTGACACCGCCATGACTTGCAGGCAGGCCTGCTGCTACCTCCTCTACTGCTCCTACTCCATCCTCTTCCATAACCTCTTCCTCGGCTGAGTCCTCTTCAACTTCTGCATCTTGCTCCACATCTATGGCACCCCCCCAGCTCCCCAGGTACTATGCTACATCCCGGGTACGGCAGTGTCACGCCGTCTTGGGGTTGACTTGCCTGAAAGCGGAGAGTCACACCGCACCAGCACTCCTGACCGCCCTGAACGCACAGGTGGATCAGTGGCTGACTCCGCACCAACTGGAGATTGGCAAGATTGTTTCTGACAATGGAAGTAATTTGGTGGTGGCATTGAAATTGGGCAAGTTGACACATGTGCCGTGCATGGCACATGTGTGTAATCTGATTGTACAACGATTTGTCCATAAGTACCCAGGCTTACAGGACGTCCTGAAGCAGGCCAGGAAGGTGTGTGGCCATTTCAGGCGTTCCTACACGGCCATGGCGCACTTGTCTGATATCCAGCGTCGAAACAACCTGCCAGTGAGGCGCTTGATTTGCGACAGCCCGACACGGTGGAATTCAACACTCCTAATGTTTGACCGCCTGCTCCAACAAGAAAAAGCTGTTAATGAGTATTTGTATGACCGGGGTGTTAGGCCAGCCTCTGGGGAGCTGGGGATATTTTTGCCAAATTACTGGACGCTCATGCGCAATGCCTGTAGGCTCATGCGTCCTTTTGAGGAGGTGACAAACCTTGTCAGTCGCACTGAAGTCACCATCAGCGACATCATACCATTTGTTTTCTTCCTGGAGCGTGCCCTGCGAAGAGTGCTGGATCAGGCAGTAGATGAGCGTGAAGAGGAAGCGGGAGAGTTGTGGTGTCCATCACCCCCGCAAACAGCCGAATCAGCATTGCTTGCTGGACCTGTGGCAACGCAGGAAGAGGATTGTGAGGAAGAGGAGTCAGAGGAGGAATGTGGCTTTGGGGAGGATGAGGAGGAGGAAGACCGAGCACAACAGTCATCCCAGGGTGCTCGTTGTTGTCACCTCTCTGGTACCCGTGGTGTTGTACGTGGCTGGGGGGAAGAAGATACCATCAGTGAGATCAGTGAGGAGGAGGAACGCGACATGATTAGCTCAGCATCCAACCTTGTTCAAATGGGTTCTTTCATGCTGTCGTGCCTGTTGAGGGACCCTCGTATAAAAAAGCTGAAGGAGAACGACCTGTACTGGGTGTCCATGCTCCTCGATCCCCGGTATAAGCATAAAGTGCCTGAAATGTTACCAAATTCCCGCAAGTCGGAAAGGATGGAGCATTTTCATAATAAATTAAAAACTATGCTTTACACAGCGTATAAGGGTGATGTCACAGCACCACGGGAATGTAACAGGGGAAGAGATGAAATTAATCCTCCTCCTCCCACGACCACGGCGGCAAGGACCGGGCGCTTTCCTGACGTCTTGTTGATGGAGGACATGCGTACCTTTTTAACTCCCATGCACCATCAGAGCCTTTCGGGATCCAGCCTTAGAGAAAGACTCAACTGACAGGTAGCAGACTACCTAGCTTTAACTGCGGATCTCGACACTCTCAGGAGCGATGGACCCCTTGACTACTGGGTGTGCAGGCTGGACTTGTGGCCTGAGCTATCCCAATTTGCAATGGAACTTCTGGCCTGCCCCGCTTCAAGTGTCCTGTCCGAAAGGACTTTTAGTGCAGCAGGAGGTTTTGTCACTGAGAAGAGAAGTCGCCTAGGTCAAAAAAGCCTTGACTATCTCATTTTTATAAAAATGAATGAGGGCTGGATCCTGAAGGGACTGACATTGGGCGATACATTTGAATAAAAAACTACTGATGATGATATGAGCTGGCTTGGGCTACAACTGGTACACAGGCTGGCATTTTTTTTTGGTTATAAAGACGGAGGACTTGCTTGACTTATCTGCCAACAACTAGTGTTCAAGCCACAAGCTTTTAGGGCACTTTATAAATGTTTTACAAACATCGATTTTTCTGGCCGCTGCTACAGCAGTTGCTACAACAATACCCCAATTTTTCAGTCATTTGTACATTCCTAATTTTTCTGACCTCTGCTGCATCTCTGTGGGTACAAAACTCAAATAAAAAAAATAAGGCACATAACACTAGTGATTAAACTGTTACAAATTGTACAACTTTACACACCACTCATATCCGGTGGACCATTCAATTGAACGCAAAATGCAACAAATTTGAAAGAGTAGGACCGACCAAGCATCTTTATCCGTCTCTTGGTTGCTCTAAATTATCTCTGTGTTCCATCTATGCCATACCTGTACTCTATTGTGCAAAAGGGTGGCATATGTTGCCTTTCATGCTGTTGTGCCTGTTGCGGGTCGTGCCCATGATATAAAAAGGCTGAAGGAGAACGACCTGTAGTAATGGGTGCCCCATCCAGTTTTTAGAAAAATGTTCCTGGTTCCTCTCAATTATCTTTGGGTTTCTAAAATGGATGCCATACCTGTACTCGCTTGTGCAAAAGGATGGCATATGTGGTGGTGTTTCCTGCAGTTGTTTCTGTTGAGGGTGCTGGACCCTCTTATAAAAAATCTGAAGGAGAACGACCTGGAGTGGGAGTCCAAGCATGGTTTTTGGGGCTATTTCACTTTTACAAACAATTATCTGTGGGTTTCACAAATCAATGCCGTACCAGTACTCTATTGTTCCAAAGTATGCCATATCGAATCATCGAATCATTTTTTTTATTCAAATTTCCATTTGCAAAAAATTATCTATGGGTTTCTAAAATAAATGCCTTTCCTGTACTCTATTGTTCAAAAGTATGCCATATGTCCTCTTTCCTGCTGGTGTTTTTTTTTATGGTCCAGGACCCTCTTATAAAAATGCCTAAGGAGAAAGAGGTGTACTGGCTGTCCATCGAATCTTTTTTTTTATTCAAATTTCCATTTAAAAAAAAATTTCTATGGGTTTCTAAAATCATTGCCTTTCCTGTACTCTATTGTTCAAAAGTATGCCATATATCCTCTTTCCTGCTGTTTTTTTTGTTTGAGGGTCCTGGACCCTCTTATAAAAAGGCCTAGGGAGAAAGAATTGTACTGGGTGTCCATCCAATCAAATTTTTTGATTCAAATTCACGGTTGCAACAAATTATCCACAGGTTTCTAAAATCAATGCCTTTCCTATAATCTTTTTTTCACAAAGGATGCCATATGTCCTCTTTCCTACTGCTGGTTTTGTTGAGTGTCCTGGAGCCTCTGCTAAAAAGGCCTAAGGATAAAGAAGTGTAATGGGTGTCTATTCAATGTTTTTTGAGATTTCCCGGTTGTAACTAATTTTTTCTGTCTTTCAAAAATCAATGCCTTTCCTGTAATCTTTTTTTCAAAAGGATGCCATATGTCCTATTTCATGCTGTTCTTTCTGTTGAGGCTCCGGGACACTCTTATAAAAAGGATTAAGGATAAAGAAGTGTACTGGGTGTTCAATCAATGTTTTTTTTCTATTTCCCGGGTCATATAACTGATCTCTGTGTTTCTAAAATCAATGCCTTTCCTGTAATCTAATTTTCAAAAGTATGCCATATGTCCTCTTTCCTGCTGGTGTTTTTTTTTGAGGGTCCAGGACCCTCTTATAAAAAGGCCTAAGGAGAAAGAGGTGTACTGGGTGTCCATTGAATAATTTTTTTGATTCAAATTTACATTTGCAAAAAATTATCTATGGGTTTCTAAAATCAATGCCTTTCCTGTACTCTTACTCTATTGTTCAAAAGTATGCCATATGTCCCCTTTCCTGCTGGTGTTTTGTTTGAGGGTCCTGGACCCTCTTATAAAAAGGCCTAGGGAGAAAGAATTGTACTGGGTATCCATCCAATCAATTTTTTTTATTCAAATTCACGGTTGCAACAAATTATCCACGGGTTTCTAAAATCAATGCCTTTCCTATAATCTTTTTTTCACAAAGGATGCCATATGTCCTCTTTCCTACTGCTGGTTTTGTTGAGTGTCCTGGAGCCTCTGCTAAAAAGGCCAAAGGTTAAAGAAGTGTACTGGGTGTCTATTCAATGTTTTTTTAGATTTCCCGTTTGTAACAAATTTTTTCTGTCTTTCTAAAATCAATGCCTTTCCTGTAATCTATTTTTCAAAAGGATGCCATATGTCCTCTTTCATGCTGTTCTTTCTGTTGAGGCTCCGGGACACTCTTCTAAAAAGGCCTAAGGATAAAGAAATGTACTGGTTGTATAATCTATGTTTTTTTAGATTTCACGGTTGCAACTAATGATCTCTGTGTTTCTAAAATCAATGCCTTTCCTGAAATCTAATTTTCTAAAGGATGCCATATGTCCTCTTTCATGCTGCTGGTTTTGTGGAGGGTCCTGTAGCCTCTGCTAAAAAGGCCTAAGGATAAATAAGTGTACTTGGTGTATAATCGAAGTTTTTTGCGATTTCACGGTTGCAACTAATGATCTCTGTGTTTCTAAAATCAATGCCTTTCCTGTAATCTAATTTTCTAAAGGATGCCATATGTCCTCTTTCATGCTGCTGGTTTTGTGGAGGGTCCTGGAGCCTCTGCGAAAAAGGCCTAAGGATAAATAAGTGTATTTGGTGTATAATCCAATTTTTTAGAGATTGCACGGTTGCAACTAATGATCTCTGTGTTTCTAAAATCAATGCCTTTCCAGAAATCTATGTTTCTAAAGGATGCCATATGTCCTCTTTACTGCTGCTGGTTTTGTTGAGGGTCCTGGAGCCTCTGCTACTAAGGCCTAAGGATAAATAAGTGTCCTGGTTGTCTAATCCATTTTTTTTTAGATTTCCCGGTTGCAACAAATTATCTCCGGGTTTCTAAAATCAATGCCTTTCCTGTAATCTATTAGTCACAAGGATGCCTTATGTCCTCTTTCATGCTTTTGTTTCTGTTGAGGCTATGGGAGACTCTTCTAAAAAGGCCTAAGGATAAAGAAGTGTACTGGGTGTATAATCTATGTTTTTTTAGATTTCACTTTTGCAAAAAATTATCCACGGGTTTCTAAAATCAATACCTTTCCAGTAATCTATTATTCACAAGGATGCCATATGTACTTTTTGATGCTGTTGTTTCGGTTGAGGCTCCGGGAGCCTCTTATTAAAAAAGCCTAATGAAAAATAAGTGTACTGGGTGTCTAATCAATGTTTTTTTTCGATTTACCGGTTGCAACTAATGATCTCTGTGTTTCTGAAATCAATGCCTTTCCTATAATCATTTTTTCAAAAGGATGCCATATGTCCTCTTTGCTGCTGCTGGTTTTGTCGACGGTCCTGGAGCCTCTGCTGCGCATAATAAAGAAAAAAATAAATAATTTAACTTGACTTAATAACTGAAGCATGACTTCAGGAGTCAGGTGTGGTCGTAGGTAGTGGTTGTTGTTAGCAGATTATTTTTATTGCAAATTGCAATTGCCACAGCGTGCATAAAATGTGCGTCACTAGTCCAAAATTTAATATTTTTTTTTTCATTCAGGATTAGTTTGGGGTACGGCGCAATATTGGAAAGGCAAAAAACAGGTCTCGGTACCCGTTGATATAAGGGGTGACTACTAGTGCTTTTACCAGGCTCCTCTTGGATAGCCCCAGAAAGTGTGAGTATGAATCCCAAAAAGAAAATTAAATTAAGGTTGAAAAATTACTCCTAAGTAAATTGTAAGACCTGGAGCTCCTCAAGCACACGTCCTACCGCAACAGCTATAGGCTCCGCCCACCCAAATCTTACCTTTTTAATGCCAATTGATATTGCCACAGCTGGAACAACAGTAACTAACATGTGCGTCACCACAGTCTCCGAAGCTATTGTCGGATGTATACAAAAACAACAATAAAGAATTCCTTTTGGGGCGCAAAGAGATGGCTACCGGAACACTCCAGGAACTTCACAACAGTGGCTGTCTTGTGTTTCCGGTGATGTTGTAGACATCTGGGTAGTGTACAGGGAGGGCAAAAATCGTCTCCATCTCTGTGCACCACAGGACAGGACGTCCTTGTCATCCATAAGCACATGAAATTGCTGGCATTTTCGTTGCTTCAAGAATTTCAGTTTTTGTGGTGATAGTACAGAATAAAATAAACTTTGGTTTCCTACCATACTCAAGACAATCTTGTAGTTCAAGCTTCGGACTTGCTGTGGGAAACAGTGGGCTGTCCATAGCAGAAAGATGATTTAGACAGAAGTAACGGGCTCTGATTGCAGGTGACACATGTTTATCGTCAATCATCAAAGGGGTTGCGTGCAGAATATGGCTGATGGCCCCTTATTCACATGTTTGTCCAGAGCAACAACATTTGCAAACAGCCAGAAGAGAGGTCGGTTCTCACCAGCCTTAAGTTGAGCTTCAATTACCAAATGCTGATATTCAAAAAATAGACAAACAGTGCCTTAAAAAACACATTTGCAATATGGATTCACCAGAGCAAGGTCATTGCAAGTATTTCCCACAATAACAAAATTAAAATGACACAACTCCGCAATCTTCCCCTTCACATTATTATTGTCACACTCCATTGTACTCCTATGCCCACCTCCCTGCTCTTGTTTTTGTTGAGGGTCCTGGAGCCTCTGCTAAAAAGGCCTATGGATAAATTAGTGTACTGGGTGTCTAATCAATGTTTTTTTCTATTTCACGGGTCATATAAATGATCTGTGGGATTCTAAAAACAATGCCTTTCCTGTAATCTATTATTCAAAAGGATGACATATGTCCTCTTTCATGCTGTTGTTTCTGTTGAGGCTCCGGGACCCTCGTATTAAAAAGGTCTAAGGATAAAGAAGTGTACTGGGTGTCCAATCATTTTTTTTTCTATTTCACTGGTCTTATAAATGATCTCTGTGTTTCTAAAATCAATGCCTTTCCTGTAATCTAATTTACAAAAGTATGCCATATGTCCTCTTTCCTGCTGCTGGTTTTGTTGTCCTGGAGCCTATGCTTAAAAGGCCTAAGGATAAAGAAGTGTACTGGGTGTCTAATCTATGTTTTTTTAGATTTCTTGGTTGCAAAAAATTATCCACGGGTTTCTAAAATCAATGCGTTTCCTGTAATCTATTATTCACAAGGATGCCATATGCACTTTTTAATGCTATTGTTTCTGTTGAGGCTCCGGGAGCCTCCTAATCTTATTAAAAAGGCCTAATGAAAAATAAGTGTACTGGGTGTATAATCAATGTTTTTTTTCTATTTACCGTTTGCAACTAATGATCTCTGTGTTTCTGAAATCAATGCCTTTCCTATAATCATTTATTCAAAAGGATGCCATATGTCCTCTTTCCTGCTGCTGGTTTTGTTGAGGGTCCTGGAGCCTCTGCTGAGCATAATTTTTTTTTTTTTATTTAACTTGACTTAATAACTGAAGCATGACTTCAGGAGTCAGGTGTGGTCGTAGGTAGTGGTTGTTGTTAGCAGATTATTTTTATTGCAAATTGCAATTGCCACAGCGTGCATAAAATGTGCGTCACTAGTCCAAATTTTAAGGTTTTTTTTTCATTCAGGATTAGTTTGTGGACCGGCGCAATATTGGAAATGCAAAAAACAGGTCTCCGTACCCGTTGATATAAGGGGTGACTACTACTGCTTTTACCAGGCTCCTCTTGGATAGCCCCAGAAAGTGTGACTATGAATCCCAAAAAGAAAATTAAATTAAGGTTGAAAACTAACTCCAAAGTAACTTGTAAGACCTGGAGCTCCTCAAACACACGTCCTACCGCAACAGCTATAGGCTCCGCCACCCACAAATCTTAACTTTTTCATGCCAATTGATATTGCCACAGCTGGAACAACAGTAAATAACATGTGCGTCAACACAGTCTCTGAAGCTGTTGTCGGATGTATACAAAAACACTGATAAAGTATTCCTTAGGAGCGCAAAGAGATGGCTACCGGAACACTCCAGGAACTTCACAAGAGTGGCTGTATTGTGTTTCTGGTGATGTTTGAGACATCTGGGTAGTGTACAGGGAGGGCAAAAATCGTCTCCATCTCTGTGCACCACAGGACAGGATGTCCTTGTCATCCATAAGCACATGAAATTGTTGGCATTTTCGTTGCTTCAAGAAGTTCATTTTTTGTGGTGATAGATAGTACAGAATTAAATAAACTTTGGTTTCCTACCATACTCAAGACAATCTTGTATTTCAATATTCATACTTGCTGTGGGAAACAGTGGCCTGTCCATACCAGGAAGATGATTTAGACAGAAGTAACGAGCTCTGCTTGCAGGTGACACATGTTTATCGTCAATCATCAAAAGGGTTGCGTGCAGAATATGGCTGATGGCCCCTTATTCACATGTTTGTCCAGAGCCACAACATTTGCAAACAGCCAGAAGAAAGGTCGTTTCTCATCAGCCTTAAGTTGAGCTTCATTTACCAAATGCTGATATTCCAAAAAATAGACAAACACTGCCTTAAATAACACATTTGCAATATGGATTCACCAGAGCAAGGTCATTGCAAGTACTAAGTTCCCACGATAACAAAATTAAAATGCCACAACTATGCAATCTTCACCTTCAGATTGTTATTGTCACACTCCATTGTACTCCTATGCCCAGCTCCCTGCTCTTGTTTTTGTTGAGGGTCCTGGAGCCTCTGCTGAAAAGGCCTATGGAAAATAAAGTGTACTGGGTGTATGTTCAATGGTTTTTTTGATTTCCCGGTTGCAAGTAATTATCTCAGTGTTTCTAAAATCAATGCCTTTCCTGTAATCTATAATTCAAAAGGATGACATATGTCCTCTTTCATGCTGTTGTTTCAGTTGCGGCTCCGGGACCCTCATATTAACAAGGCCTGAGGATAAATAAGTCTAACCGGTGTCTAATGAATAATTTTTTCTAATTTCACGGTTGCAAATAATGATCTGTGGGTTTCTAACATCAATGCATTTACTGTAATCTTTTATTCAAAAGGATGACATATCTCCTCTTTCATGCTGTTGTTTCGATTGAGGCTCCGGGACCCTCGTATTAAAAAGGCCAGAGCATAAATAAATGTCACGGCTGTCTAATGAATGTTTTTTTCTAATTTCACGGTTGCAAATAATGATCTGTGGGTTTCTAAAATCAATGCCTTTACTGTAATCTTTTATTCAAAAGGATGACATATCTCCTCTTTCATGCTGTTGTTTCAGTTGAGGCTCCGGGACCCTCGTATTAAAAAGGCCTGAGCATAAATAAGTGTCACGGCTGTGTAATCAATGTTTTTTTCTAATTTCACGGTTGCAAATAATGATCTGTGGGTTTCTAAAATCAATGCCTTTACTGTAATCTTTTATTCAAAAGGATGACATATCTCCTCTTTCATGCTGTTGTTTCGGTTGAGGCTCCGGGACCCTCGTATTAAAAAGGCCTGAGCATAAATAAGTGTCACGGCTGTGTAATCAATGTTTTTTTCTAATTTCACGGTTGCAAATAATGATCTGTGGGTTTCTAAAATCAATGCCTTTACTGTAATCTTTTATTCAAAAGGATGACATATCTCCTCTTTCATGCTGTTGTTTTGGTTGAGGCACCGGGACCCTCGTATTAAAAAGGCCTGAGCATAAATAAGTGTCACGGCTGTGTAATCAATGTTTTTTTCTAATTTCACGGTTGCAAATAATGATCTGTGGGTTTCTAAAATCAATGCCTTTACTGTAATCTTTTATTCAAAAGGATGACATATCTCCTCTGTCATGCTGTTGTTTCAGTTGTGGCTCCAGGACCCTCGTATTAAAAAGGCCTGAGCATAAATAAGTGTCACGGCTGTGTAATCAATGTTTTTTTCTAATTTCACGGTTGCAAATAATGATCTGTGGGTTTCTAAAATCAATGCCTTTACTGTAATCTTTTATTCAAAAGGATGACATATCTCCTCTGTCATGCTGTTGTTTCAGTTGAGGCTCCGGGACCCTCGTATTAAAAAGGCCTGAGCATAAATAAGTGTCACGGCTGTGTAATCAATGTTTTTTTCTAATTTCAAGGTTGCAAATAATGATCTGTGGGTTTCTAAAATCAATGCCTTTACTGTAATCTTTTATTCAAAAGGATGACATATCTCCTCTTTCATGCTGTTGTTTCGGTTGAGGCTCCGGGACCCTCGTATTAAAAAGGCCTGAGCATAAATAAGTGTCACGGCTGTGTAATCAATGTTTTTTTCTAATTTCACGGTTGCAAATAATGATCTGTGGGTTTCTAAAATCAATGCCTTTACTGTAATCTTTTATTCAAAAGGATGACATATCTCCTCTTTCATGCTGTTGTTTCGGTTGAGGCTCCGGGACCCTCGTATTAAAAAGGCCTGAGCATAAATAAGTGTCACGGCTGTGTAATCAATGTTTTTTTCTAATTTCACGGTTGCAAATAATGATCTGTGGGTTTCTAAAATCAATGCCTTTACTGTAATCTTTTATTCAAAAGGATGACATATCTCCTCTTTCATGCTGTTGTTTCGGTTGAGGCTCCGGGACCCTCGTATTAAAAAGGCCTGAGCATAAATAAGTGTCACGGCTGTCTAATGAATGTTTTTTTCTAATTTCACGGTTGCAAATAATGATCTGTGGGTTTCTAAAATCAATGCCTTTACTGTAATCTTTTATTCAAAAGGATGACATATCTCCTCTTTTATGCTGTTGTTTCGGTTGAGGCTCCGGGAGCCTCGTATTAAAAAGGCCTGAGCATAAATAAGTGTCACGGCTGTCTAATGAATGTTTTTTTCTAATTTCACGGTTGCAAATAATGATCTGTGGGTTTCTAAAATCAATGCCTTTACTGTAATCTTTTATTCAAAAGGATGACATATCTCCTCTTTCATGCTGTTGTTTCGGTTGAGGCTCCGGGACCCTCGTATTAAAAAGGCCTGAGCATAAATAAGTGTCACGGCTGTGTAATCAATGTTTTTTTCTAATTTCACGGTTGCAAATAATGATCTGTGGGTTTCTAAAATCAATGCCTTTACTGTAATCTTTTATTCAAAAGGATGACATATCTCCTCTTTCATGCTGTTGTTTCGGTTGAGGCTCCGGGACCCTCGTATTAAAAAGGCCTGAGCATAAATAAGTGTCACGGCTGTGTAATCAATGTTTTTTTCTAATTTCACGGTTGCAAATAATGATCTGTGGGTTACTAAAATCAATGCCTTTACTGTAATCTTTTATTCAAAAGGATGACATATCTCCTCTTTCATGCTGTTGTTTCGGTTGAGGCACCGGGACCCTCGTATTAAAAAGGCCTTAGCATAAATAAGTGTCACGGCTGTGTAATCAATGTTTTTTTCTAATTTCACGGTTGCAAATAATGATCTGTGGGTTTCTAAAATCAATGCCTTTACTGTAATCTTTTATTCAAAAGGATGACATATCTCCTCTTTCATGCTGTTGTTTCGGTTGAGGCTCCGGGACCCTCGTATTAAAAAGGCCTGAGCATAAATAAGTGTCACGGCTGTCTAATGAATGTTTTTTTCTAATTTCACAGTTGCAAATAATGATCTGTGGGTTTCTAAAATCAATGCCTTTACTGTAATCTTTTATTCAAAAGGATGACATATCTCCTCTTTCATGCTGTTGTTTCGGTTGAGGCTCCGGGACCCTCGTATTAAAAAGGCCTGAGCATAAATAAGTGTCAGGGCTGTGTAATCAATGTTTTTTTCTAATTTCACGGTTGCAAATAATGATCTGTGGGTTTCTAAAATCAATGCCTTTACTGTAATCTTTTATTCAAAAGGATGACATATCTCCTCTTTCATGCTGTTGTTTGGGTTGAGGCTCCGGGACCCTCGTATTAAAAAGGCCTGAGCATAAATAAGTGTCACGGCTGTCTAATGAATGTTTTTTTATAATTTCACGGTTGCAAATAATGATCTGTGGGTTTCTAAAATCAATGCCTTTACTGTGATCTTTTATTCAAAAGGATGACATATCTCCTCTTTCATGCTGTTGTTTCAGTTGAGGCTCCGGGACCCTCGTATTAAAAAGTCCTGAGCATAAATAAGTGTCACGGCTGTGTAATCAATGTTTTTTTCTAATTTCACGGTTGCAAATAATGATCTGTGGGTTTCTAAAATCAATGCCTTTACTGTAATCTTTTATTCAAAAGGATGACATATCTCCTCTTTCATGCTGTTGTTTCGATTGAGGCTCCGGGACCCTCGTATTAAAAAGGCCAGAGCATAAATAAATGTCACGGCTGTCTAATGAATGTTTTTTTCTAATTTCACGGTTGCAAATAATGATCTGTGGGTTTCTAAAATCAATGCCTTTACTGTAATCTTTTATTCAAAAGGATGACATATCTCCTCTTTCATGCTGTTGTTTCGGTTGAGGCTCCGGGACCCTCGTATTAAAAAGGCCTGAGCATAAATAAGTGTCACGGCTGTGTAATCAATGTTTTTTTCTAATTTCACGGTTGCAAATAATGATCTGTGGGTTTCTAAAATCAATGCCTTTACTGTAATCTTTTATTCAAAAGGATGACATATCTCCTCTTTCATGCTGTTGTTTCGGTTGAGGCTCCGGGACCCTCGTATTAAAAAGGCCTGAGCATAAATAAGTGTCACGGCTGTGTAATCAATGTTTTTTTCTAATTTCACGGTTGCAAATAATGATCTGTGGGTTTCTAAAATCAATGCCTTTACTGTAATCTTTTATTCAAAAGGATGACATATCTCCTCTTTCATGCTGTTGTTTTGGTTGAGGCACCGGGACCCTCGTATTAAAAAGGCCTGAGCATAAATAAGTGTCACGGCTGTGTAATCAATGTATTTTTCTAATTTCACGGTTGCAAATAATGATCTGTGGGTTTCTAAAATCAATGCCTTTACTGTAATCTTTTATTCAAAAGGATGACATATCTCCTCTGTCATGCTGTTGTTTCAGTTGTGGCTCCAGGACCCTCGTATTAAAAAGGCCTGAGCATAAATAAGTGTCACGGCTGTGTAATCAATGTTTTTTTCTAATTTCACGGTTGCAAATAATGATCTGTGGGTTTCTAAAATCAATGCCTTTACTGTAATCTTTTATTCAAAAGGATGACATATCTCCTCTGTCATGCTGTTGTTTCGGTTGAGGCTCCGGGACCCTCGTATTAAAAAGGCCTGAGCATAAATAAGTGTCACGGCTGTGTAATCAATGTTTTTTTCTAATTTCAAGGTTGCAAATAATGATCTGTGGGTTTCTAAAATCAATGCCTTTACTGTAATCTTTTATTCAAAAGGATGACATATCTCCTCTTTCATGCTGTTGTTTGGGTTGAGGCTCCGGGACCCTCGTATTAAAAAGGCCTGAGCATAAATAAGTGTCACGGCTGTGTAATCAATGTTTTTTTCTAATTTCACGGTTGCAAATAATGATCTGTGGGTTTCTAAAATCAATGCCTTTACTGTAATCTTTTATTCAAAAGGATGACATATCTCCTCTTTCATGCTGTTGTTTCGGTTGAGGCTCCGGGACCCTCGTATTAAAAAGGCCTGAGCATAAATAAGTGTCACGGCTGTGTAATCAATGTTTTTTTCTAATTTCACGGTTGCAAATAATGATCTGTGGGTTTCTAAAATCAATGCCTTTACTGTAATCTTTTATTCAAAAGGATGACATATCTCCTCTTTCATGCTGTTGTTTCGGTTGAGGCTCCGGGACCCTCGTATTAAAAAGGCCTGAGCATAAATAAGTGTCACGGCTGTCTAATGAATGTTTTTTTCTAATTTCACGGTTGCAAATAATGATCTGTGGGTTTCTAAAATCAATGCCTTTACTGTAATCTTTTATTCAAAAGGATGACATATCTCCTCTTTTATGCTGTTGTTTCGGTTGAGGCTCCGGGAGCCTCGTATTAAAAAGGCCTGAGCATAAATAAGTGTCACGGCTGTCTAATGAATGTTTTTTTCTAATTTCACGGTTGCAAATAATGATCTGTGGGTTTCTAAAATCAATGCCTTTACTGTAATCTTTTATTCAAAAGGATGACATATCTCCTCTTTCATGCTGTTGTTTCGGTTGAGGCTCCGGGACCCTCGTATTAAAAAGGCCTGAGCATAAATAAGTGTCACGGCTGTGTAATCAATGTTTTTTTCTAATTTCACGGTTGCAAATAATGATCTGTGGGTTTCTAAAATCAATGCCTTTACTGTAATCTTTTATTCAAAAGGATGACATATCTCCTCTTTCATGCTGTTGTTTCGGTTGAGGCTCCGGGACCCTCGTATTAAAAAGGCCTGAGCATAAATAAGTGTCACGGCTGTGTAATCAATGTTTTTTTCTAATTTCACGGTTGCAAATAATGATCTGTGGGTTTCTAAAATCAATGCCTTTACTGTAATCTTTTATTCAAAAGGATGACATATCTCCTCTTTCATGCTGTTGTTTCGGTTGAGGCACCGGGACCCTCGTATTAAAAAGGCCTTAGCATAAATAAGTGTCACGGCTGTGTAATCAATGTTTTTTTCTAATTTCACGGTTGCAAATAATGATCTGTGGGTTTCTAAAATCAATGCCTTTACTGTAATCTTTTATTCAAAAGGATGACATATCTCCTCTTTCATGCTGTTGTTTCGGTTGAGGCTCCGGGACCCTCGTATTAAAAAGGCCTGAGCATAAATAAGTGTCACGGCTGTCTAATGAATGTTTTTTTCTAATTTCACAGTTGCAAATAATGATCTGTGGGTTTCTAAAATCAATGCCTTTACTGTAATCTTTTATTCAAAAGGATGACATATCTCCTCTTTCATGCTGTTGTTTCGGTTGAGGCTCCGGGACCCTCGTATTAAAAAGGCCTGAGCATAAATAAGTGTCACGGCTGTGTAATCAATGTTTTTTTCTAATTTCACGGTTGCAAATAATGATCTGTGGGTTTCTAAAATCAATGCCTTTACTGTAATCTTTTATTCAAAAGGATGACATATCTCCTCTTTCATGCTGTTGTTTGGGTTGAGGCTCCGGGACCCTCGTATTAAAAAGGCCTGAGCATAAATAAGTGTCACGGCTGTCTAATGAATGTTTTTTTATAATTTCACGGTTGCAAATAATGATCTGTGGGTTTCTAAAATCAATGCCTTTACTGTGATCTTTTATTCAAAAGGATGACATATCTCCTCTTTCATGCTGTTGTTTCAGTTGAGGCTCCGGGACCCTCGTATTAAAAAGTCCTGAGCATAAATAAGTGTCACGGCTGTGTAATCAATGTTTTTTTCTAATTTCACGGTTGCAAATAATGATCTGTGGGTTTCTAAAATCAATGCCTTTACTGTAATCTTTTATTCAAAAGGATGACATATCTCCTCTTTCATGCTGTTGTTTCGGTTGAGGCTCCGGGACCCTCGTATTAAAAAGGCCTGAGGATAAATAATTATGTAACGGGTATCTAATGAATTTTTTTTTTTTATTTTACGGGTCATATAAATGATCTCTGGGATTCTAAAATCAATGCCTTTCCTGTAATCTATTATTCAAAAGGATGACAGTACTACCAAAATACAGCCAATGAAGGGCCTTAGGAAGACTGAGCCAAGGTTGGATTGTAGTATTTGGTTAGGCTAATCATGATGGCCATGTAGACCACCACCACTGAGAGTCCTGGAAGTAACAGGGATGATGAGATGAAAGAGCTAAGAATAGAAGAACTTGAAACAACAGAGTTAGCCATGGGTGTTAGTGCAAAACCGCTTGGCTTTTTTTTGGCTTTGGGTGCGGCTATTCATGCAGGCCATATAGAGCTGACAACATTCGGTGTCGTATCAGCTATTAAACTAATAAGAACAGTACTACCAAAATACAGCCAATGAAGGGCCTTAGGAAGACTGGGCCAAGGTTGGATTGTAGTATTTGGTTAGGCTAATCATGATGGCCATGTAGACCACCACCACCGAGAGTCCTGGAAGTAACAGGGATGATGAGATGAAAGAGCTAAGAATAGTAGAACTTGAAACAACAGAGTTAGCCATGGGTGTTAGTGCAAAACCGCTTGGCTTTTTTTTGGCTTTGGGTGCGGCTATTCATGCAGGCCATATAGAGCTGAAAACATTCGGTGTCGTATCAGCTATTAAACTAATAAGAACAGTACTACCAAAATACAGCCAATGAAGGGCCTTAGGAAGACTGGGCCAAGGTTGGATTGTAGTATTTGGTTAGGCTAATCATGATGGCCATGTAGACCACCACCACCGAGAGTCCTGGAAGTAACAGGGATGATGAGATGAAAGAGCTAAGAATAGTAGAACTTGAAACAACAGAGTTAGCCATGGGTGTTAATGCAAACCCGCTTGGCTTTTTTTTTGCTTTGGGTGCGGCTATTCATGCAGGCCATATAGAGCTGAAAACATTCGGTGTCGTATTAGCTATTAAACTAATAAGAACAGTACTACCAAAATACAGCCAATGAAGGGCCTTAGGAAGACTGGGCCAAGGTTGGATTGTAGTATTTGGTTAGGCTAATCATGATGGCCATGTAGAACACCACCACAGAGAGTCCTGGAAGTAACAGGGATGATGAGATGAAAGAGCTAAGAATAGTAGAACTTGAAACAACAGAGTTAGCCATGGGTGTTAGTGCAAAACCGCTTGGCTTTTTTTTGGCTTTGGGTGCGGCTATTCATGCAGGCCATATAGAGCTGAAAACATTTGGTGTCGTATTAGATATTAAACTAATAAGAACAGTACTACCAAAATACAGCCAATGAAGGGCCTTAGGAAGACTGGGCCAAGGTTGGATTGTAGTATTTGGTTAGGCTAATCATGATGGCCATGTAGAACACCACCACCGAGAGTCCTGGAAGTAACAGGGATGACGAGATGAAAGAGCTAAGAATAGTAGAACTTGAAACAACAGACTTAGCCATGGGTGTTAGTGCAAAACCGCTTGGCTTTTTTTTGGCTTTGGGTGCGGCTATTCATGCAGGCCATATAGAGCTGACAACATTCGGTGTCGTATCAGCTATTAAACTAATAAGAACAGTACTACCAAAATACAGCCAATGAAGGGCCTTAGGAAGACTGAGCCAAGGTTGGATTGTAGTATTTGGTTAGGCTAATCATGATGGCCATGTAGACCACCATGTAGTAATAAGAACAGTACTACCAAAATACAGCCAATGAAGGGCCTTAGGAAGACTGAGCCAAGGTTGGATTGTAGTATTTGGTTAGGCTAATCATGATGGCCATGTAGACCACCACCACCGAGAGTCCTGGAAGTAACAGGGATGATGAGATGAAAGTGCTAAGAATAGTACTACTTGAAACAACAGAGTTAGCCATGGGTGTTAATCCAAGACCGCTTGGATTTATTTTTGTATTGGGTGCAGCTAATCATGCAGGCCATATAGAGCTGACAACATTCGGTGTTGTATCAGCTATAAAAATAATAAGAACTGTACTATCAAAATACAGACAATGAAGGGCCTATGAAGACTGAGCAAAGGTTGGATTGTAGTATTTTGTTCGGCTAATCATGATGGCCATGTAGACCGCCCGTAACAGGGATGAAAGTGCTAAGAATAGTACTAATTGAAACAACAGAGTTAGCCATGGGAGTTAGTCTAAGACCACTCGGCTTTTTTTTGGGTTTGGGTGCAGCTAATCATGAAGGCCAGATAGACCTGCCACCATTTGGTGTTGTAACAGGTATGAAAATGCAAAGAACAGTACTACTTAACACAACCTACTTACCATGGGTCCCAGAGCATATGTTTGGTTGTTATATTTTGTAAGGGTAATCATGCAGGCCATATAGACCTCCACCGATAGGGTGAGTATGAGTAACAGCTATTAAAATGCGAAGGACATTACTAATTAACACAACATAGTTACCATGGGTCGCAGACCAAGAGCAGATGTCTTATTATTATATTTTGTATGGGTAATCATCCAGGCCGTATAGACCTCACCAAATAGGGGGAGTTACAGAGATTAAAGTGCTAAGAATGGTAGTACTTAAAACACAACCTCGTTAAAATAGGTAGCAGACCACATGTCTTATTATTATAATTTTTCAGGGTAATCTGGCAGGCCATATAGAACTCCCCCGATAGGGGGGGGGGACAGGGATTAAAGTGCTAAGAAAAGTACTAATTGACACAAGCTAGTTGAGTCCAAGAACGCATGTTTGATTATTAGAATTTATTAGGGTAATTATATATCTAACAAATCTATCTATTTCTCTTCTATCGATTCTATCTAACTATCAATCTATGTATATCTATCTATCCTATCTATCACTATCATTCTATCTTCTGTCCGGGATGTTTTGAGACAGCCACTTTGGGAATGTTAGTTGATTTAGACCCATTATGGCTTAAAAGCAGACTCTGCATCAACTATGTAATTTTCCATGGGAGTTTTGCCAGGGATCCCCCTCCAGCATGCAACAGTCCAGGTGTTAGTACCCTTGAAACAACTTTTCCATCACTATTGTGGCCAGAAAGAGTCCTTGTAGGTTTTAAAGTTCGCCTGCCTATTGAATTCAATGGCGGTTCGCGCGTTCGCGAACAATACCAGAAGTTCGAGTCCGCGGTTCGCGAACCGAAAATTTTAGGTTCGCAACATCACTAGTCAGGAGGTAACAAGAGAGTAGGGGAGAAGGAAGTCATGAGCAAAGGAAGGAAGAGTATTGGAATATGAAGTCTGGGATATAGGGGAACAGTGTTATTGAGGGCCTTGAATGTCAGAGTCAGGCTAGAAGAAGCCAGTGAAGGGATTGGCGGAGAGGTTCAGCAGAGGAGGAGTGATGTGTAAGGACGATTATCCTGGCACAGCTAGGGAGACCAGAGAGGATGGTGTTGCAATAGTCAAGGCAGGATATTATGAGATAATGGATTCAAATCTTACTTCTCTCTTTTGTGAGGAATTGGTAATTTTGCAGGTTTATTTTTTAAGGTGGAAATGGCAGGAATTGGCCAAAGACTGGATGTAAGGAGTGAAAGAAAGATCTGAGTTAAGTGTGACCCCAAGACAGTGGGTGTGCGGGGTTGGGATAATGATGCTATTATCAACAGTTATAGAACGTTGTGAGGTAAAGATTTTGGAAAGGGGGGGATAAGGAGCTTAGTTTTGGAGAGATTTAGCTTAAGGTACTGAGTGGATATCAAGAATGACAGTTAGTTACACAAGTTAGCAAGTAAGGGAATAGATCTGGTACAAAGAGGTAGATTTAGGAGTCATCAATATACAAATGATTCGAAACCTTTAGGACTTTGTTAAAGAACCTAAGGATGACGTCTAGATTGAAAAAAGAAGGGGACAAGGACAGAGCTTTGTAGTAACCTAACAGAAAGTGGTAAAGAGGCAGATGATGTGCCAGAGAAGGCTACAATAAAGGAACAATTAGACAGGTAGAATGAGAACCATGAGAGGGCTGTGTTGCAAATGCCAAAGTATTTGAGGGTGTGGAGCAATATAGGGTGCTCAACAGCTCTGTTCCCTCTAAGGAAAGTTGTGTGTACAGCCCAGCATTGAAACATTTAATAAGGGAACAAAACCTTGCAGTCTGCATTGTATAGTGTTTGCTAATTGCTCAGATTAACTGCTTCACTGCTGGGCAACACACAAAACTGGCCTTAGAGAGAACACTGGTCAACAGTATCAAAGACTGAAGACAGATTAAAGGGACAGGAAACCCCTTAATTATCTTTCATGATTTGAATGGAACATACCATTTTAAATAACTTTATAATTTATTTCTATGATCAAATATGCTTAATTATCTTGTTATCGTTGGCTGAAGGAACAGCATTGCACTACTGGCAGCTATTTGAACACATCTAGATAGCCATTTACAAGAGACAAATGTGTGCAGGCACCAATCAGCAGCTAGCTTCCACTAGTGTAGGATATGAGTGTACTCTTTGTCAACAAGGGAAACCAAGAGAATGAAGCACATTTGAAAATAGAAGTGAATTTGAAAGTGCCTTAAAATAACATGCTCTATCTGATTCTTGCAAGTTTATTTTTGACTTTCCTATCCCTTTAAGAAGGATTAACAGAAAGAAGTGGCCTTTCAATTTTGCTGTAAGTAACTCATGTGTAAATTACTGATTGCTACACTGTGAAGTGTTTGGGCAAAATCCAGATTGCAATGGATCAAGTAGGTAGTTTATTGTGAGGAAATGTGATAAACATGTATATTTGAAACAACATAAAAGAGGTAAAGATATAAACCTCAGAGCACGAAGGAAGAAAAAACATCTTCCAGAATATATAAATTCATGTATATCTATAAGCAATATATATATTTTTGGGATCTTAATACAATTCAATTATATTTGGAAGTGGCTTTACAATTTAAGTCAATGGGAAGTGAGGGAGTTAGGTTCCAGGTCCCTCTCAAAATTGACATAAGTAACCTATAATACATTATTTTTAAAGCTTTGAGATGAAGACTTTAAATGCTAAACAGCATTACAAACAGTATAAAATAATTACACAACACAGAATGCATCATCAAACTAAGTTTAATGAACAACACATTTTTTTACTTGCATTTTTCTGCAAAAAGGTCTCTGCATTGAAACAATAGCATACACTTTTAGCTAATATCGGGTCTGCAGCTATTCTATGCATTCCAGTCTGGACTGATTTATAGGCACCCTCACCTCAAGCAGCTGGGATAGAAGAAGAAGGTAAGTTTCCCTCACGACTGCTAGATCTTGTTGCTTTGAAAGCTGCTCGATAGCTCAGGTCTGATCTGTTCACACTGATTAATTTCAGCCTGCTTGGCTTGCATATCTTTGCTGCAACACAATCGGACTTCTCCACCTACTGGCCTGCCCTTATTTTAATGATTCTCAGTGCTTATCAATAGCAGTCACATGACTGAAAATAAAGGGCGTTATTCTGAAACGGCGCAAATTGAACTGGCGCCAAACGAGGGCCACCAGTACATAAAACTGGCAACATAATTGACAAAATAAAATATGCTAAAACAATAATACTTGCGCTAAAAGAATGTGTGACAGGAATTTAGTCCTAAACATATGGCTGTAGGACAAACACAGACGGTCGACTGAGTTGTACACAGAATCCACTACACATTTCAAGGTACACGCTATGATGAAGAGTATTTTATTTTATTTTGTCAATTGTATTGCCATTTTTATGTATTAAATTTTGGAAAAGTAAATATCTAATCCAAATCTTATTTTGTGATATGGTTGGAATAAGCACGGTCCATTTTTTCCCCCACTGTCTGCAAAAACCGTGTATATGCTAGCCTTTCCAGAAGTTTTGAGGCAAGGGGGAGTAGGAAAATAGGGCAGTAGTTGGATGGGGAAGTAGGATCAAGAGAAGTATTTTTGAGATGGTGGGACAAGTGCATGTTTATGTAATGAGGAACATATTTCAGTGCTAAGGGAGATATTGAAAATAGTTGTGAGGATAGGAGTAAGAGTAGGAGAAATGGAGAGAAATAGTTGTCAGGGGATGGGATCAAAGGGACAGGTAGTGAGGTGAGAGGAAGATGTAAGGGCCAAAACTTTATCCTCAGTAACAAGGGCAAAATAACAAAATTTTTGGCTTTGTGGGCTATGGATGTGTCACACACATCAACCCCCCATTTTTTCATTATAAAAAGGACATCTAAAAAAGTTTTCTAACCTTATTATGTTTGCCAGTATGGCATTTTACTTTTTATTGTACATATCTTGTAAATTGCAGGTGCTTTCATTCGCCTAATACATAAAAAAGGACAGCCTTGGAAGTCTAAGAGCTTCTAGCAAAACTGAGCTTTAATTGATCTTAGCAAGTTTCACTTTAATAACCCATTGTGAATAGATGTGCCTATTTTATTAACAACCTCACCTTTTGATATATTTTGGTAGATCTCTAGAGGCGGCATTATATTATTAAAATTTATTCTTTAGTAGGAAAATTAAGTAAATATATTAGGCTCCTCTTAAAAGAATAAAAAAAAGCAATATCTTGAGTGATTTATACCAGTAGTCATGCAAGTTAAAGGGACAGTCTAGACCAAAATAAACTTTCATGATTCAGATAGAGAATATAATTTTAAACAATTTTCCAATTTACTTTTATCACCAATTTTGCTTTGTTCTCTTGGTATTCTTAGTTTAAAGCTAAACCTAGGAGGTTCATATGCTAATTGTTAAGCCCTTGAAGGCCGCCTCTTCTCTCAGGGCATTTTGACAGCTTTTCACCACTAGAAGGTGTTAGTTCATGTGTGTCATATAGATAACACTGTGCTCACGCTTGTGGAGTTTCAGTAAGCCAGCTCTGATTGTCTAAAATGGATGTCTGTCAAAAGAACTGAAATAATGGGGCAGTTTGCAGAAGCTTAGATACAAGGTGATCACAGAGATAAAAAGTGTATTTATATGAGTGTGTTGGTTATGCAAAACTAGGGAATGGGTAATAAAGGGATTATCTATCTTTTTAAACAATAAAAATGCTGGTGTAGACTGTCCCTTTAAGTAGTAACATTATGCAATGAGCTGATTCAATAGTAATAAACAATGTATATCTAATTATTTGGTTGACGTAGTGAATGCTAATGTGCATAACTACATATGCAGCTTCATGTTATAGCGATAGTGTTACCATGTGGTCTCCTACTTCAACTCTTCATGTTATACTATTTTCTTGATAGCACAGAAACAGCTTTTTTTATACATGAGATAAATCATATAGTGGCTACATTTAATTACTAATTAGATATGAGTTCACTAAAAAAAAGCTAACAATGTGATAGAATACAAGAGTGGTTCTCTGTGTTTTGTTCAGTGTTTACTTTTGAAAATAGTCCAACACTCCAATTGATTTGTTTAAGCCTATGACTCTTCAAGTTCTCCATAAATGTATTTTAAAGATATGAAAATAAAAATAGTTCAGTAAAGGCCTAGATTACAAATGAGGCTCAAAAATATTAGTTCTATTTTGCATAACTATCTATTGAGTGCAATCAATAGTGCTTCCAAAGTTTGCACTCACATTACAAGTCCAAAATATTTTTTAATTTCTTGAGCAATAATTTAGAATGGGCCAACATCTGCATGTTAGATAATGCAGGTGCAACAAATCCATCATATAATAAACTTCTATGGGTAAAGAGTAAAATTTATGTGCAATAGCGCTCAAGTGCTAATCTGATGTTGTGCTAAACTGAGCATGCCGTGGTGTGCAAGTGGAGTTCTTCATGTGCTATACTAATAGCAATAATACTTTAGGTCTCACAAAGTGCAAACTTTTTCAGCTGTATTTTGGATTGCTCTTGAGCATAACATGTTGCTTACCACTTGAAATGTAAGCACAATGAGTGTGCTAATAGTGCTTTCTGTGCTATTCATTAAAAGTATAGTGCACCCTAAAAATGTTCAGCCTTTTTAAGATGTGCTGGTTACAATTATTAACCATCCACTTGTAAAACGAGATAGTCTGTAAATAGCATGAGATTAAGCTCAAAAGCACCCTGTACTATAAATTGGTCTCCAAAAAGTTATTGCTATTCACTACAATACTCTTATAATTTTGGTATTCAAACCCTTGGACAGAAACTACAACTCTAATCAATATTGACTCACAGGTATATTGACCCCTTCATGCGGTTAGGTCATTCTATGAAATCCTAACAGCACAGGGCTTTAACGTCATTAGAACAGCATGGAACATACTACCATATATGGCGTCCTGCAGCTTTCCCCTTTGATGAGGCAAAGATTGGCCTAGTGGGGCATGCCTAGCAGCATAGGCAGTCCCCCATGATCTGATCCCAGCCTTGATATAATTTAATCACTTTCGGCCAGATTACGAGTTTTGTGGTAAGAGGGGTGCGTTGCTAACTTGCACGTTGTTCTCACCGCTCACTTACCTACTCACCCCCGACATCGCCGACACCTACATTATACATATTAACCCTTAAACCGCCGCACTCCTGCATTGCAAACACTAGTTAAATATTATAAGCCACTAATCTGCCGCCCCTAACATCGCCACCACCTACCTGCATTTATTAACCCATAATCTGCCATCCCCCAACGTCTATACTAAAATTCTTAACCCATATTCCTAAGTCTAACCCTAACCCTGACCCCCCTAACTTAAATATAATTAAAATAAATCTAAATAAAACTTACTATTAATAACTAAATAATTGCTATTTAAAACTAATAGTTACATTGTATCTAGCTTAGGGTTTATTTTTATTTTACAGCCAAGTTTGTATTTATTGACTAATAGTTATTAACTATTTACTAACTACCTAGTTAAAATAAATACAAATTTACCTGTAAAATAAAACCTAACCTGCCTTACAATAAAACCTAACCTAACCCTACAATAAAATAAATTCCCTAAATTAAATACAATTAACTAAATTCAATACAATAACCTAAATTACATAACCCCCCCCACTAAATTACAGAAAATTAAAAAAAAATTACAAGATCTTTGAACTAATTACACCTAATCTAATAGCCCTATCAAAATAAAAAAAGCCTACCAAAAATAAAAAATAAAAACCTAGACTAAACTAAACTACCAATAGCCCTTAAAAGGGCCTTTTGGGGGCATTGCCCCAAATAAATCAGCTTTTTTACCTGTGAAAAAAAATACAAACAACCACCCCAACAGTAAAATCCACCACCCACACAACCAACCGCCCAAATAAAATCCTAACTAAAAAAACCTAATCTCCCCATTGCCCTGAAAAGGGTATTTGGATGGGCATTGCCCTTAAAAGGGCATTTAGCTCTATTGCAGCCCAAACCCCTAATCTAAAAATAAAACCCACCCAATACACCCATAAAAAATCCTAACACAACCCCTGAAGATCCACTTACAGTTTTGAAGAGCCGACATCCATCCTCAATGAAGCCGGGAGAAGTCTTCATCCAAGCGGCAAGAAGTCTTTAACGAAGCCGGCAGAAGTGGTCCTCTAGACGGGCAGAAGTCTTCACCCAGATGGCATCTTCTATCTTCATCTTTCTGACGCTAAGGTTAAATAAATCCTATTGGCTGATGCAATCAGCTTGCATTCTATTGGCTGATTGGAACTGTTGGGGTGGTTGCTTGTATTTTTTTTTTACAGGTAAAAGAGCTGATTTCTTTGGGGCAATGCCCCACAAAAGGCCCTTTTAAGGGCTACTGGTAGTTTAGTTTAGGCTAAGGTTTTTTTTATTTTGGGTGGGCTTTTTTTATTTTGATAGGGCTATTAGATTAGGTGTAATAAGTTTAAAGATCTTGTAATTTGTTTTTTATTTTCTATAATTTAGTGGGTTTTTTGTAATTTAGCTAATTGTATTGAATTTAGTTAATTGTATTTAATTTAGGGAATTTATATAATTGTAGGGTTAGGTTAGGTTTTATTATAAGGCAGGTTAGGTTTTATTTTACAGGTAAATTTGTATTTATTTTAGATGGGTAGTTAGTAAATAGTTAATAACTATTTAGTAACTATTCTACCTAGTTAAAATAAATACAAACTTGCCTGTAAAATAAAAATAAACCCTAAGCTAGATACAATGTAACTAATAGTTATATTGTAGCTAGCTTAGGGTTTATTTTACAGGTAAGTATTTAGTTTTAAATAGGAATTATTTAGGTAATGAAAGTAGGTTTTATTTAGATTTATTTTAATTATATCTAAGTTAAGGGGAGCTAGGGTTAGACTTAGGGTTAGGGGTTAATAACTTTAGTATAGTGGCGGTGACATTGGGGGCGGCAGATTAGGGGTTAATAAATGTAGGTAGGTGGCGGCGATGTTAGGGACAGCAGATTAGGGGTTAATAATAGATATAAGGAGGGTGGTGCATATAGAACATACACCACACTCCTAGGGGGCGCTAACAATAAGCAGCAAACAGGTAAGCAAATATATACAGATAATTAAGAGAATATACAATAAACCTAGCACACTTATATCAGATTATTAGAGATGATATGCTCACAGATGATATTGGTGTAATCAAATAATAAAATGTCCGCACAAAGAATAGTCCAAAAGAAAGAAGGAAGCTCTCTGTCATAGGACGGTCATCCTGGTGTGGCGTGATCTATAAGAAAAAGAAGCACAGAGGCGCCTCTGTGCTTCTTTTTCTTATAGGGGTTAATAATGTTTAACTAGTGGCGGCGAGATCGGGAGCGGCAGATTAGGGGTTAATAATTTTATTTTAGTGTTTGCGATGCGGGAGGGCTTTAGTTTAGGGGTTAATAGGTAGTTTATGGGTGTTAGTGTACTTTGTAAAACTTTAGCTATGAGTTTTATGCTACAGCTTTGTAGTGTAAAACTCATAACTACTGACTTTAGAATGCATTACGAATCTTCATGGAATAGGGTGTACCACTCACTTTTTGGCCTCCCAGGACAAGCTTGTAATACCGGAGCTTTTAAAATCCCATTGAAAAAAGACTATACGCAATTTGCGTACGTTGATTTGCGGTAAGGCCAAAAAAGTGTGCGGTGCCCTTAAATCTGCAAGACTCATAATACCAGCGGTAGTGAAAAAGCAGTGTTATAACCTGATAACGCTGCTTTTTCACTATAACGCAAAACTCATAATCTAGCCGATTGACAATCACGTTATTTCATTTTTATTAATAGTGTTTACATAGGAACTTCATTCTGATGTGAATACTATTGTACCAGCACAAAGGGGATAAACAATCTGAAAAATATTTACAGATTATGAATTTATGCTCAGCTAAATACACAATAGACATTTGTTAGGGGACTTCATAAATGTAAGATCATGTTTGAAATTCATTGATCCTCACATATTTTTCCAAATAACTCATTAGTGACCCTTCCTGACATTATCATCTATAGTTGCATTAAGTAACCGATAAATCTTGCACATGAAACTAGAATTGATTGATTGCTAAGCGGCTAAAAAAAATTACAAACTCTTCAGCTACAGAAACACTATTAAAACACTGCAAATGTAATGGCCTTTAATCATATACTATTTGAATATGTTTTGTTATAGAAAAGTAGTCTCACTACATATAATGAGAGGGGATTTTCAAATCACCAGGCAGAATTAGGGTCTGACAACAGGTGTTTCAGAAACGTGATCAGGGTTTTTGAGTTAAAGTGACACTAAACCCAAATGTTTTCTTGAATGATTCAGATAGAGTATGCAGTTTAAGCAACTTTCTAATTTCCTCAAATTTTCTTTGTTCTCTTGCTATCTTTATTTAAAAAGCAGGAATGTAAAGATAATGAGCCGGACTATTTTTGGTTCAGAACTGGGTTATGCTTGCTTATTGGTTTGCTAAATGTAGCCACCAATAAGCAAGCGCTATCTAGGGTGCTGAACTTAAATGGGCTGGCTCCTAAGCTTAACATTTCTGCTTTTTAAATAAAGATAGCAAAAGAACGAAGAAAAATTGATAGTAGGAGTAACTTAGAAAGTTGCTTAAAATTGCATGCTCTATCTGAATCATGAAAGAAAAAAATTGAGTTTAGTATCCCTTTAAACCTAAGCCCAGCATGCAGAAAAGAACATATTTTCATAAAGCTAATATTGCCCTTGTGAAGCATCTTTCTTCACGGTCATGTCTCACTATTTCAAGGCTGATGAGGTTGTCTCATTTTTAATTTTTGAACAAGGATGGCGCACAACCGATTATTAACTGTACTAAACCTCTACCTTTTAGCGTGGCCCTGGGCTCTTCTTAGCATGAGCCTGGATTCCATGCATACTTCTGATTTTTTAGAAGGATGTTTCTGATGGGACAAGAGCAGCAGTCGCGGTGCATGAATGTTAATTACTGTTTTTCAGGAACATTCTTCCATGCCATACCCCTTCCACTTAATACAATAGTGTAAATGTCCTCTAAGAATGCAAGAATCCAGAATCTTCTACACTTCATTCTCATCAGATCCTTTAATAGAAACAGGATATGGAGAACGAGGGTGCTGAGGAAAGGAGGTCTTAAAACATCCTCTCAAAGGGACAGTAAACATCTTGTAATTACAATACATTTCTAATGTGGTGTATATAGAATAACATATCAGCCAAGTCCTAATGTTATTAAAAGAAAATTAAGATCCTTTTTACCGTAATATTTTTCAATAGCCAAACTCCACCCATTATTTGCTTTATTTGGAGGATCCAATCTGGGCTTTAATCTGCAGACTACAAGGCTAGTCATTCTTATAAAATTAGTATAAAGTGAATTGCTTTGATGTTCTTACGTGATTAAGCCAATTAGGGAGAAATGTAAAATGGTCATAGCCTTGAGAAGTCAGCAGGATATATTTCAAAGTCTGAGAATTAGAAATTGCTAAATTTAAAGTGTTAAATTACATGAAAAGGGGCAACATAAATAATGAAAATAAGCTGTAAAGTTGTTTTATTACTCATAACTCAAATGTTATACAAAAATCTTAAGATGTTTACTGTCCCTTTAAGATGGGAAACATGAAAAACTGGATGAAGCACTTGGAAGGTAAAACAATTACAACCTACAACTACAGAAACACTCTTGAAATACTGCAAATGTAATTGCTTTTAATCATATAATATAAAAGGCCAAGTGTGTTTGTCCGAATGCGCAGTAGAGACAGCACGAGGAAAAACACACATGGCCTTAGAGTCCCTACCTGATCTGCTGTTTGCAGCCATTGCGGGCAGAAATAGGCATGGCCGTGCGTGAGCCTGGGTGTAGCCAGACGTGACAGGGGCAGTGTCGAGCGTGACAGGGGCGGGGGAAAATGTGACGGGGCCTGGCGCAGTCGCACATGCAAGATAGTGGGGACAGAGATAGAGAGGGGGGAGAGATAGAAAGAGGGGGAGAGGACAAAAGAGATGGGAAAGAGCTAAAGATAGGATAAGAGATAGCAAAAGAGAGGGGAAAGAGCAAGAGAGGGGGGAGAGAGAGCAAAATAGAGGGGGAGAGAGAAAATAAGAGGGGGAAAGAGAGAGAGAGCAAAACAGAGGGAAAGGGGGAGATAGGGAGAGAGGGGGGAGAGAGCAAGAGAGAGAGAGGGGGAGAGAGAGAGAGAGAGAGAGAGAGAGAGAGAGAGGGGAGAGATAGAGAGAGAGGGGTGATATATATAGAGAGAGGGGAGAGAGAGAGGGTGGAGATAGAGAGGGGGAGAGAGAGGGGGAGAGAGAGAGGGGGAGAGAGAGAGGGGGGAGAGAGAGAGGGGGGGAGAGAGGGGGGAGAGAGAGAGAGGGGGGAGAAAGCAAAAGAGTGGGGGAGAGAGAGCAAACGAGAGGGGGGAGAGAGCAATAGAGAGGGGGAGAGAGCAAAATAGAGGGATTGAGAGAGAGAGAGAGAGCAAAATGGAGGGGAGAGAGAGTGAGAGCAAAAGAGGGGAGAGAGAGAGCAAAAGAGAGGGGAGAGAGAGCAAAGGAGAGGAGAGAGAGATCAAAAGAGAGGGGAGAGAGAGATCAAAAGAGAGGGAAGAGAGAGAGCAAAAGAGAGGAGGAGAGAGAGAGTGCAAAAGAGAGGGGGGAGAGAGAGCACAAAAGAGAGGGGGGGAGAGAGAGCACAAAAGAGAGGGGGAGAGAGAGCGCAAAAAAAGGGGGAGAGAGAGAGTGCAAAAGAGAGGGGGAGAGAGCGCAAAAGAGAGGGGGAGAGAGCGCAAAAGAGAGTGGGGCGAGAGAAAGAGCGCAAAAGAGAGGGGGAGAGAGAGAGCAAAAGAGAGGGGGAGGAAGAGAGCAAAAGAGAGGGGGAGGGAGAGAGCGAAAGGGGTGGGACCGCTGTACTGCAAAAAATGGCCCGTGTGAACGGGCTTTAGGACTAGTCATAGAATTTTTGAATATGTTTTGTTATAGAAAAGTAGTTTCACTCCATATAGAATGAGAGGGGATTTTAAAATCACCAGACAGAATTAAGGGCTGACAATAGGTGTTCCAGGAACATGATCAGGGTTTTTTAGTTAAACCTAAGCCAAGCATGCAGAATTCTTAAAGTTTATGGCGAGATTAAATATGCGGTTTTTACGTGATTTTTGTGTTACTTATACGGTGTAGCATGCAAGTTACGCGCATATATTTCACCCAGTCTTCCGCATTTTTTACTCCCATAGACTAACATAGAACTGACGCAGAATTCGGTATCCAATATAGAGCGTAAGGACTTACGCGTGCAGAATTGAGAAAATCTACTCCATTCTCATCTCGCCACAAATTGCAGGAGCAGCAACCCTTGCACTGACTAAACAACCAATGTAACTCCCTGGAAGTCTTAACAAACACATACATTTAAGCAGCAGCTCAAATAGTTAAAGGAACAGTATGCTTTAAAATGTATGAGATTTGCTTTTTAAGGTTTATTTGTGTATTTGAAATAGCTGATTAAGTGTTTTGAAGTCACAACCTAATCAAATGGATTGAGTTTATAGGTATAATCAGATCTCGTTACTTTATCACATTGTGGACATAGACTTGGTTCTTTACTTTATATTTGTTCTTAAAGGGACATGAAACCCAAATGTTATCTTTTGTGATTTAAAAAGAGTATGCCATTTTAAACAACTTTCTAATTTATTTCTATTATCTCATTTGCTTAATTCTCTTGACATACTTTGCTGAAAAGCATATCTAGATAGGCTCAGTAGCTGCTGATTGGTTGCTGCACATAGATGCCTTGTGTGATTGGCTGCCCCATGTGCATTGCTATTTCTTCAATAAGGATATCTAAAGAATGAAGCAAATTAGATAATAGAAGTAAATTGGAATGTTGTTTAAAATTGAATTCTCTACTTGAATCATGAAAGAAAATATTTGGGTTTAGTGTCCCTTTAAACCAATCACCAATACTTGGAGAGAACAACGGGAAATCATAATTGTATTAACCCACTGTGAGTGTAATTTATTCTACTGGCTGTGTTAACATAGCTTGGCCTTGAGGCCAAACTATATAAAGGGACAGTCAAGTCCAAAGAAAACCTTCATGTTTCAAATAGGGCGTGTCATTTCAAACAACTTTCCAATTTAATTTTAACACTAATTTTGCTTTCTTTTCTTGTTATTCTTAGTTGAAAGCTAAACCTAGGAAGGCTCATATGATAATTTCTAAGACCTTGAAGGCCGCCTCTTATCACATGCTTTTTCATTTGCTTTTCACAACAGGGGAGAGCTAGTTCATGTAAACCATATAGAAAACATTGTGATCACGCACGTGGATTGTGGCAGACACTGCACAAAATGAAAGTCAATAGATTAAAATTAATAAAATGTCATGTGATCAGGGGGCTAGACAATAATACTAATAATGGTGTAGTCCAGCACCGGCTGCAACCCAAAACAGAGGGTAATCCTTGGACTGACTGCCACACTCAGCAATAATGTTCCATAGAAAAATAAGGATGACTCCTCTTTGATAAAAATCCAAATTTATTTAATTAAGCAGGATCAGACAAAAACCACAACGTTTCGGGGTCAACACCCCTTAGTCATGTGATAACAAACACTCATAGCACACCTGTTTAAATAGGCTTAACCAGGTAATTAACCCCTTGTATACTTTCCAATGAAACTAGCTCATAAAGGTATAGCCTTACTGATCATAAAGGTATAGCCTGTCTGATCCTGCTTAATTAAATAAATATGGATTTTTATCAAAGAGGAGTCATCCTTATTTTTCTATGTGATCAGGGGGCTGTCAGAAGCTTAATCACAGAGGTAAAATGTGTATTAATATAACAGTGTTGGTCATGCAAAACTGGGGAATGGGTAATAAAGGTATTTTCTATCTTTTAAAACAACACAACCTCTCACCTGAAAATTGTTCTCCTGATTTTAGCAGATTCTGGTGTTTCTGCTGGTGTGCTGGCCAGAGATGATAGGCTGGAGGCAGTGTCCTGCTGGTGTGTAAAGTGCTCAACCAACACACCCAAGAGTTGATTTTGTTCTTTCCATCTATTGTCCATCTGCATCTGCATAACAGACAGAATTTACATTCTCTGTGACTGGTTTTGAACACTTGCAGTTAACGATGCTGCCATGTCCCTCTGCAGCTCTATGCTGCGTTTGTATAACCTATCTTGGCCACTGAATAACCTCTCTTGGCTCCTGATGAAGCTTTCTTGGTTCCTGAAGAACCTCTCTTGGCCTCTTTGCATGCTCTCAGTGCTTGTCACAAGTCTCCTCTGGAGTGCAATGTATTCCTCACCCAGGGGAGAATACAATGCATCCACAGGCTCTTGAGCAATAGGGCTGCCAGTTGCTTGAGGGGCAGGTTCAACTGCAGCGTCTGCTGCTTGAGTCTCAGGTCCATCTCCATCTTCTGCTGTTTGAGTCTCAGGTTCACCTGCATCTTCTGCTGCTTGAGTCTCAGGTTCACCTGCATCTTCTGCTTCTAGAGGGGCAGGTTCACCTGTATGTTCTGCTGCTAGAGGGGCAGGTTCATCTGTATATTTTGCTGCTAGAGGGGCAGCTATAGTTTCTGCTGTATTGCCATCTGCAGATGGTGGAGCTCGTCCAATGGATGAGGATGGTGGAGCTCTCATGGTTTATTTTTTAGTCCCACTGATGACCAGTGTGTGACCACCCAGCCTCTACAATCGGCACTCCTTGTGACATAGTCTTTGAGTAATATCCATGACTGACATGAGATTGTGTTGTGGGGGGTGTAAATTCATGGACCTTTGTGGCTGTCTTGGCTCCCCCTCAGAGACATAACTAGAAACCACATGGCCCAGGTGCAAGAATCTAAGAAGGACTACCCCCCCCCCAAAATAAAAGTGAGTTTGATACATATCTTTTTTTTTTACATTTAACACAGAAAAAAATGTGAAGCAGATTACATGTCTGCAAAAGGAGGTACCCTGTGCCCACAGTCTGTGAGATGTTCTGACCCCCTATTACTGCATATAGTGACACTGTTTAACCCACCAGTACTGTTTATAGTGAGTAAGTGACACAGTCTGTAATCTGCCGGTGAGATGGCTGGCCTGACTCTATATAGTGGTACTGTATAGTGACACTGTTTACCTCCCATCCCCCCATGCTGTAGTCACAAGGTCTGTAATTTGCTGGTTCCACAAACATACACACACACACACACATACATACATAAATACACACACAGTCACATACATACATACACACACATAAACACCAATGGGTAAAACAATGGGTAAAACAGAAAGACTAACCCCTCTAGTCAATGACACTAGTGAAGCATCATGTCACACTCACATGATATCAGTGCAGGCAATGGCAGAGCAACGTTTTCTATAAAAAATAAAAAAAAATGCGAACTCTGCACCCCCTGTAGTTTCGCCCTTGCTCCCCCTGAAATCCAAAGGAAGGATATTCCTCTGGCCAGGAATCTTGCCAGGGGTCATATGTCAATGGTGGTGGCATCACTCTCGGGTCCTCAACTGAAACCATCCAACTATGCTCATGCCTGGGAGCATACTGTCCGTGCGGTTGCCTGAAGACTGGTGGAGGTGGTTGTTGTTGTGGTGGTGGTGGTGGCATGGCTGTTTGTATCCTCGTGACAGGAGGTTCTGTGGAGGAGTCAAAAGATAAGAGGGATTAGTACAATCAGATATATGTCCATGTGGGCATACAATGTACACTGATACATGCTAGGGCCTATACGGATTCTCATGTCAAACTCTATAACATGCATATGCACATTGTGATTTGTTCTATGAGGGATTTATATATGTGCAGTATACAGGGATGTGTTTCATACAATAGTTATGTGTACATGTCAATGATGAAATAATGTGTTCTTTAAGTGACACTATGGTCACACAATTTACTTTAGCCTGATCTAGGCACAGAACCTGCTTTATTGAGCTAAAAGTACTGGGATGGCTATAGTGTCCATTTAATGAAAACTCTACATGTGGCTTGTGGCCCATGTTACTCTGAGACATGTTAGTATTGCACTATTCCACCTCATATCATGAATTGCATTGTGTTATGTAGCAGTAATGTCAAGTATAATTGTAGATGTTTTTGTTAGTACGCCAAATACCATTCTCCTCTTCGTGTACATGAATGTGTGATATTAAAGGATGTTATATCGCAACTACATATAATACAGGTGTCTGGTATGTTACTCACCAGCATGAGGTACTGTGGTTTCAGCCCCTGAGTCACAAGCCCCTGGAAGTCCACAAACTGTTGTGATACTCAGGGATCTGTGTATCATCTCCTGCCAGGTGTTATACTTTTTTTATTTTTTATTTTTTTTTATTAAGGAATTTTATTTGGTTTTAGAATTAAACTTACTCTTGGGGACACCCAGGACCCCTGTTCAAACAGACACAAACAAAAGGATCGGACACGCAGGTCCGGTTGCAATTGCTATCAAGACATTGATACATCATAAGTAAATTGCAAGGATTTGAGGTGAAAATAATTTATCTAGGTTGAACCCTGATGTGGGCTCTAGCTATGGGGGGGGGGGAGACGTATAGAATACATTTAAATTTAGTACTCCAAAAAGCAAAGTTAGTACAAGTTGCTTTACAATATATAAATACATTTGATCACATAAATTGAGGAGCAGGTTTTGCAAACATACTAGTCGACAAAAGGAGTGAGTGATTGTTTTAAAGAAGAGGCACGACTATTACGTAATGTCAGGGCTAGTTGTAGGAGATGACTGCTTAGGAACTACACGCAGTACCTAGCACATGCAGTACCTAGCACAAACAGCACCTATCACAAACAGCACCTAGCACACGCAGCACCTAACACACACAGTACCTAGCACACACAGCACCTAGCACACACAGCGCCTTGTACATACAGTACCTAGCACATACAGTACCTAGCGCACATAGTACCTAGCACACGCAGCACCTAGCACACGCAGCACCTAGCAAATGCAGCACCTAGCACATATAGCACCTAACACACACAGCACCTAGCATACACAGCACCTAGCACATGCAGCACCTAGCACACGCAGCACCTAGCACATCTAGCACCTAGCACACGCAGCACCTAGCACACTCAGCACCTAGCACACGCTGCACCTAGCGCACACAGCACCTAGCGCATGCAGCACCTAGCACACGCAGCACCTAGCACACACAGTACCTAGCACATACGGTACCTAGTGCACGCAGCACCTAGCACCCACAGGACCTAGCACCCGGAGCACCTAGCACACGGAGCACCTAGCACACGGAGCATCTAGCACACACAGCACCTAGCGCACGCAGCACCTAGCACACGCAGCACCTAGGACACACAGCACCTAGCACATACAGTACCTACCACACACAACACCTAGCACACATAGTACCTAGCACACGCAGCACCTAGCACACGCAACACCTACAGTACCCAACCCACATGGAACCCAACACACCCAATACCTAGCACAAACAGAGCCTAGCATATATAGCACCTAGCACACACTGCACCTAGCATTTATAATATCTAATATCTTAATAAATGTATATAGTATAGAGTCAGCCACATAAATAACTAACTTGTGCCCCAAGACAGTAGTAAAACTGGAGCTGCATGATTCAACATAAGATTTTATCATAAAAGAACCACACACTGGTCAAAGATATGTTTACGGAAATTCTATAGCTTACTTTAGCTCTGGCCCTCGTGTGGAAAAGCAATTTAAGATTATCTGAACAAGCAATAATTACAATAAATCCAAGAAGCCATTCTAAGGAAACATTATCATGTCCTGTGAAAACTTAAATCTATGCCATTCTAAGTGTGAGGTCAACATGACTGTCCCAAAATGAGCTTTCTTGGCTTATGTCAAGCTTCTCTAAGCAATACCGTACTTGTGGAGATGGGATGCAGTCATTTTCGGTATGGATTTCAAGGCTGAGATGACTCTGGTCGCACTGAGCACCAACGAGGGACCCAGCTTGTGAGGCTGAAGTCATACAGGTAATGGCTTAAGCTGTGGGGGACTAGTGGTCAAGAATGTCTTTCTATTGCCCCCTTTCTAGTAGCAAACACCAGTCTACTTAGGCTAGTACAATGTAGGCTACCGTCATACAGCTAGGGTGTAGTGTTCAGGATCGGAGTTTAGATCAGAGCCTATGCCTGTACCGTTCTATTTGTAATTACGGTGTCTGCGGGCCATGGTATTTACTAGGCAAACCCTGGGTCCTCATAACTCTGGCGGTACGAGATCTGGCTGGTCCAGACAAACAATCACATAGGGAAACAGAAAGAGAAAAGACAACGGCACTACGGTTGCTGTGTCCCACTATATATCATATTCTCATAGGTGTGAGAAATCTCAAAAAAATGTATGAGTGGGGACTTAGGTGCTGTACATTAGAAGAAGCAAACTGGAATGATCAATTGCAAGCAGCAATTGAGAGAATGTACATATTTAGCACTCAACTTGGTAATGGCTGCGGGAAACCATGTCCTTGATATTCTGGGTTCTCCTGTATCCTATTTGTATCTTATCCCGCAGCCATTACCAAGTGGGGAAAACAAGGACTGCCATACAGGCAGGATGCTTCCCTTGCGGCACTTGCTCATCTTGTAAATACATCCGTAAAACAGATATGATTCAGGATCGGTTCGGCCGCACACACTAAATGAAGAATTATATCAGCTGCACATCTGAGAATATAATATATGTATTATCCTGTAGCTGTCGTAAGATCTACGTTGGGATGACCAGCCGACAACTCAGAGTCAGATTACAGGAGCATGTAAGAAACATCAAAAATGCAGCAAAAGATTCGGAAGATGGAAAAAACAAAATTTATGCTTACCTGATAAATTCCTTTCTCCTGTAGTGTGGTCAGTCCACGGGTCATCATTACTTCTGGGATATTAACTCCTCCCCAACAGGAAGTGCAAGAGGATTCACCCAGCAGAGCTGCTATATAGCTCCTCCCCTCTACGTCACACCCAGTCATTCGACCAAGAACCAACGAGAAAGGAGAAGCCAAAGGGTGCAGTGGTGACTGGAGTATAATTTAAAATTTTTTATAGACCTGCCATAAAAAACAGGGCGGGCCGTGGACTGACCACACTACAGGAGAAAGGAATTTATCAGGTAAGCATAAATTTTGTTTTCTCCTGTTAAGTGTGGTCAGTCCACGGGTCATCATTACTTCTGGGATACCAATACCAAAGCTAAAGTACACGGATGACGGGAGGGACAGGCAGGCTCTTTATACGGAAGGAACCACTGCCTGAAGAACCTTTCTCCCAAAAACAGCCTCCGAAGAAGCAAAAGTGTCAAATTTGGAAAATTTGGAAAAAGTATGAAGAGAAGACCAAGTTGCAGCCTTGCAAATCTGTTCAACAGAAGCCTCATTCTTAAAGGCCCAAGTGGAAGCCACAGCTCTAGTAGAATGTGCTGTAATTCTTTCAGGAGGCTGCTGTCCAGCAGTCTCATAGGCTAACCGTATTATGCTACGAAGCCAAAAAGAGAGAGAGGTAGCCGAAGCTTTTTGACCTCTCCTCTGACCAGAATAAACGACAAACAGGGAAGACGTTTGTCGAAAATCCTTAGTTGCCTGTAGATAAAATTTCAGGGCACGGACTACATCTAGATTGTGTAGCAGACGTTCCTTCTTCGAAGAAGGATTAGGACACAAAGATGGAACCACAATCTCTTGATTAATATTCCTGTTAGTGACCACCTTAGGTAGGAACCCAGGTTTAGTACGCAGAACTACCTTGTCTGAATGAAAAATCAGATAAGGAGAATCACAATGTAAGGCAGATAACTCAGAGACTCTTCGAGCCGAGGAAATCGCCATTAAAAACAGAACTTTCCAAGATAACAGCTTGATATCAATGGAATGAAGGGGTTCAAACGGAACACCCTGTAAAACATTAAGAACTAAGTTCAAACTCCATGGTGGAGCAACAGTTTTAAACACAGGCTTGATCCTAGCTAAAGCCTGACAAAAAGCTTGAACGTCCGGAACTTCTGACAGACGTTTGTGTAAAAGAATGGACAGAGCTGAAATCTGTCCCTTTAAGGAACTAGCGGATAAACCCTTTTCTAAACCTTCTTGTAGAAAAGACAATATCCTCGGAATCCTAACCTTACTCCATGAGTAACTCTTGGATTCGCACCAATATAAGTATTTGCGCCATATCTTATGGTAAATCTTTCTGGTAACAGGCTTCCTAGCCTGTATTAAGGTATCAATAACTGACTCAGAAAAACCACGTTTTGATAAAATCAAGCGTTCAATTTCCAAGCAGTCAGCTTCAGAGAAATTAGATTTTGATGTTTGAAGGGACCCTGGATCAGAAGGTCCTGTTTCAGAGGTAGAGACCAAGGTGGACAGGATGACATGTCCACTAGATCTGCATACCAAGTCCTGCGTGGCCATGCAGGCGCTATTAGAATCACTGATGCTCTCTCCTGTTTGATTCTGGCAATCAATCGAGGAAGCATCGGGAAGGGTGGAAACACATAAGCCATCCCGAAGGTCCAAGGTGCTGTCAAAGCATCTATCAGAACCGCTCCCGGATCCCTGGATCTGGACCCGTAACGAGGAAGCTTGGCGTTCTGTCGAGACGCCATGAGATCTATCTCTGGTTTGCCCCAACGTCGAAGTATTTGGGCAAAGACCTCCGGATGAAGTTCCCACTCCCCCGGATGAAAAGTCTGACGACTTAGGAAATCCGCCTCCCAGTTCTCCACTCCCGGGATGTGGATTGCTGACAGGTGGCAAGAGTGAGACTCTGCCCAGCGAATTATCTTTGATACTTCCATCATTGCTAGGGAGCTTCTTGTCCCTCCCTGATGGTTGATGTAAGCTACAGTCGTGATGTTGTCCGACTGAAACCTGATGAACCCCCGAGTTGTTAACTGGGGCCAAGCCAGAAGGGCATTGAGAACTGCTCTCAATTCCAGAATGTTTATTGGTAGGAGACTCTCCTCCTGATTCCATTGTCCCTGAGCCTTCAGAGAATTCCAGACAGCGCCCCAACCTAGTAGGCTGGCGTCTGTTGTTACAATTGTCCAGTCTGGCCTGCTGAATGGCATCCCCCTGGACAGATGTGGCCGAGAAAGCCACCATAGAAGAGAATTTCTGGTCTCTTGATCCAGATTCAGAGTAGGGGACAAGTCTGAGTAATCCCCATTCCACTGACTTAGCATGCACAATTGCAGTGGTCTGAGATGTAGGCGTGCAAAGGGTACTATGTCCATTGCCGCTACCATTAAGCCGATCACCTCCATGCATTGAGCTACTGACGGGTGTTGAATGGAATGAAGGACACGGCATGCATTTTGAAGCTTTGTTAACCTGTCTTCTGTCAGGTAAATCTTCATTTCTACAGAATCTATAAGAGTCCCCAAGAAGGGAACTCTTGTGAGTGTAAAGAGAGAACTCTTCTTTTCATTCACCTTCCATCCATGCAACCTTAGAAATGCCAGTACTAACTCTGTATGAGACTTGGCAGTTTGAAAGCTTGTATCAGAATGTTGTCTAGGTACGGAGCTACCGAAATTCCTCGCGGTCTTAGTACCGCCAGAAGAGCACCCAGAACCTTCGTGAAGATTCTTGGAGCCGTAGCCAATCCGAATGGAAGAGCTACAAACTGGTAATGCCTGTCTAGGAAGGCAAACCTTAGATACCGGTAATGATCTTTGTGAATCGGTATGTGAAGGTAAGCATCATTTAAATCCACTGTGGTCATGTACTGACCCTTTTGGATCATGGGTAAGATTGTCCGAATAGTTTCCATTTTGAACGATGGAACTCTTAGGAATTTGTTTAGGATTTTTAAATCCAGGATTGGCCTGAAAGTTCCCTCTTTTTTGGGAACCACAAACAGATTTGAGTAAAACCCTTGTCCTTGTTCCGACCGCGGAACCGGATGGATCACTCCCATTAGTAAAAGATCTTGTACACAGCGTAGAAACGCCTCGTTCTTTATTTGGTTTGTTGACAACCTTGACAGATGAAATCTCCCTTTTGGGGGAGAGGATTTGAAGTCCAGAAGGTATCCCTGAGATATGATCTCTAACGCCCAGGGATCCTGGACATCTCTTGCCCAAGCCTGGGCGAAGAGAGAAAGTCTGCCCCCCACTAGATCCGTTCCCGGATCGGGGGCCCTCAATTCATGCTGTCTTAGGGGCAGCAGCAGGTTTCCTGGCCTGCTTGCCCTTGTTCCAGGACTGGTTAGGTCTCCAGCCTTGTCTGTAGCGAGCAACAGCTCCTTCCTGTTTTGGTGCAGAGGAAGTTGATGCTGCTCCTGCTTTGAAATTCCGAAAGGAACGAAAATTAGACTGTCTAGCCTTAGGTTTGGCTTTGTCTTGAGGCAGGGCATGGCCCTTACCTCCTGTAATGTCAGCGATAATTTCTTTCAACCCGGGCCCGAATAAGGTCTGCCCTTTGAAAGGTATGTTAAGTAATTTAGATTTAGAAGTAACGTCAGCTGACCAGGATTTTAGCCACAGTGCTCTGCGTGCCTGAATGGCGAATCCGGAATTCTTGGCCGTAAGTTTAGTTAAATGTACTACGGCATCCGAAATAAATGAATTAGCTAGCTTAAGTGTCTTAAGCTTGTTTGAAATCTCATCTATAGTTATTGAGTCAAGAGTCTCTTCCAGGGACTCGGACCAAAAAGCGGCCGCGGCCGTGACAGACGCAATACATGCAAGGGGTTGCAATATAAAACCTTGTTGAACAAACATTTTCTTAAGGTAACCCTCTAATTTTTTATCCATTGGATCTGAAAAGGCACAGCTATCCTCCACCGGGATAGTGGTACGCTTAGCCAGAGTAGAAACCGCTCCCTCCACCTTAGGGACCATCTGCCATAAGTCCCGTGTGGTGGCGTCTATTGGAAACATTTTTCTAAACACAGGAGGGGGGGAAAAGGGTACACCGGGCCTATCCCACTCCTTAGCAATTATCTCTGTAAGCCTCTTAGGTATAGGAAATACGTCAGTACTCGCCGGTACCGCATAGTATCTATCCAGCCTACATAATTTCTCTGGGATTGCAACGGTGTTACAATCATTTAGAGCTGCTAAAACCTCCCCTAACAGTACACGGAGGTTTTCGAGTTTAAACTTAAAATTAGAAATGTCTGAATCCATTCTATTGGGATCAGAACTGTCACCTGCTGATTGAAGCTCTCCGTCCTCATGTTCAGCATACTGTGACGCAGTATCAGACATGGCCCTATTATCAACAGCGCACTCTGTTCTCACCCCAGAGTGATCACGCTTACCTCTTAGTTCTGGTAATTTAGCCAAAAACTTCAGTCATAACATTAGCCATATCCTGTAATGTGATTTGTAATGGCCGCCCTGATGTACTCAGCGCTACAATATCACGCACCTCCCGAGCGGGAGATGCAGGTACTGACACGTGAGGCGAGTTAGTCGGCATAACTCTCCCCTCGTTGTTTGGTGAAATATGTTCAATTTGTACAGATTGACTTTTATTTAAAGTAGCATCAATGCAATTAGTACATAAATTTCTATTGGGCTCCACTTTGGCTTTAGCACATATAGCACAGAGATATTCCTCTGAGTCAGACATGTTTAACACACTAGCAATTAAACTAGCAACTTGGAAATACTTTTCAAAGTAATTTACAATAATATGAAAATGTACTGTGCCTTTAAGAAGCACAGAAAAAGGTTATGACAGTTGAGAACAAACTATAACATCAATCTTTTACGGTAAATACACAATTTTAGCAAAGGATTGCCTTTTTATCACAGTCAGCTACAACCTCACAGCTCTGCTGTGAGTGATTACCTCCCTCAAAATAAGTTTTGAAGACCCCTGAGCTCTGTAGAGACGAACCGGATCATGCAGGGAAGACAAGAGACTTCTGACTGAATTTTTTGATGCGTAGCAAAAGCGCCAAAATAAGCCCCTCCCCCTCACACACAACAGTGAGGGAGATCAGTAAACTGTCTTAAATTAAATAAAACGACTGCCAAGTGGAAAAAAACAGTGCCCAAAACATTTTTTCACCCAGTACCTCAGAAAATTAAACGATTTAACATGCCAGCAAAAACGTTTAACATCAAATAAATGAAATGACATTAGAAAGCCTGTTGCTAGTCACTGCAAATTAGGCTAAAGTCTTATGCATACAGTATTATCCCAGTGAAGTGCCATTCCCCAGAAAACTGAAGTGTAAAATATACATACATGACAGCCTGATACCAGTTGCTACTACTGCATTTAAGGCTGTTAGATTACATTAAATCGGTATGGCAGAATTTTCTCAGTCAAATTCCATTGTCAGAAAATAATATGCTGCTACATACCTCTTTGCAGATTAACCTGCCCGCTGTCCCCTGATCTGAAGTTTACCTCTCCTCAGATGGCCGAGAACAGCAATATGATCTTAACTACGCCGGCTAAAATCATACAAAAAACTCAGGTAGATTCTTCTTCAAACTCTACCAGAGAAGGAACAACACACTCCGGTGCTGTTATAAAATAACAAACTTTTGATTGAAGGTATAAAACTAAGTATAATCACCACAGTCCTCTCACACATCCTATCTATTAGTTGGGTGCAAGAGAATGACTGGGTGTGACGTAGAGGGGAGGAGCTATATAGCAGCTCTGCTGGGTGAATCCTCTTGCACTTCCTGTTGGGGAGGAGTTAATATCCCAGAAGTAATGATGACCCGTGGACTGACCACACTTAACAGGAGAAACTATAACCTCAGTGGCATCTCACTTCCTAACATATCACCGTGCAAACCCGAAAGAGTTGAAATGTCAAGGGTTAGAAAAAATATCCCTGGGTATCAGAGGGGGGAATATGGAACAAGCACTATTAAGAGCGGAATGCAGGTGGATCTATCTATTAGATAGTGTATACCCAAAGGGATTAAATGAACAAAACAATTATTATTGCTTTTTATAAAAAGAACAAACACAGAAGTGTTACTACAGACAGAGAAGATTAAGGGGCATATGTATTAGAATATATTTTATCAGACATTATCCAATGTAGGATGGAATTATAAATACTATAAAGTCCATGACAAATAGAAATAGGAGCAACACCAAGAAATGTAAATAAATACAATTTTCTTCTTGTTCTATAAATAGCTGGTTATGCCTAAGTTGCACTCTCAGCAATGTCACATTAACCTTTTTGAGCACCAATATTTATTTTTTCCCCCCATTAAAATAAAAATAAAAATAAAAAAGTCACTAAACAGGGCAATAATTCTCCTTTTTTTGCCCATATGTGAGTATAGCACTCACATCTTTCATCACATGCATCATTGCTAAATTATGATCCTATATGGATCAGTGTGCCAGCCTATCACCTTCACTGTTATTTTCAATTGAATTAGGATAAATAGTATATTGTCCTAGAATGTTCGCTTCCCCCCTTCACCTCCTAAATACAAACAGGGGCAAATATACTCATATTAATAAAAGGTCCTTTAGATCTAGAAACCCCTTGTGCTAGCATTTATCACATGTCACTCCAAGAATTCATTATCGTTTCACTCGCACTAGTGTTCTTTTCACACTTTTGGACACTATCACCCTATCAGGTTTTTTCTTTTAGCACGTAACTTGGACACTTCCCTTTTTTTCACCTGGGAAACACTATGCCAAAATTATTCGGAAAAGAGAAAAAAAAAATTCCCTTATTTGGGTTAATCACACTACTAGGCTCCTTTAATAATAATAAAATAATATATTGTTTACTATGCCCAACCTGAGAACATCTGAGACACTCGAGTAACGTCCCTTAAGAGGGTCATAAAATCGGCAACTTAGTAACCTCTTTCTATCCCCCTGGTATCCCTTCTCAGTTTTCATATGTATGCAGGAAGATCGATTTTAGTTTACGGAATATATAATAAGTCATGGAATATGCCTCACGAACAGATGAATGTCTAACAGACTACGTCACGAATATACACCCTTCCCCAAACCAATAGTGTAGCAGGGAAGGCAACCAATCAATGCCGACGATCGAGACAAGCCTCTAACATGTCAGCCAATAAAAAGTCCCAAGAACGGCGGGTGCCCCACCTTTGACAAAGCCTTTTTTGGCGAAACATGTCAGGGAAGCTGGAGAACATTCTCCATTTTTAAACTTAAACATCTGTGTGAATTGTGGTAGAATGCTTTATTAGAATTTAATTTAAAAATGGTATGTCTCTGTGTGTGAGTGTTACCTAGGGAAACCGAGCTGCTTAACTCCATATATTCTTACAAGTACCTTACTTATAGGAGTCTAATTTGAGATTCAGCGTGCATACTTTTTATTCTAAGCCGTGAGCAAGTATAGCTCTGATCTCTCTAGGTCTCAATCGTATAGAGACCCTGTTAAGTTCTAAAACCGGTAATTATAAATATATTAACTTGAATACCAGAGTGTCCCTTATTGGTTCTAAAATAATCCTATTACGCATATATTTTGATTCATTACCCTGGAGTACTACTTAAACCATAATATAGGGGTTACCTCTACAGTGCACCAAACACACTGACAAAGATACTGGTACTAATTTCGTATAATAATAATTCAATCCTTTTATAGTTAAGCGGACTCTGTACAGTATAATCTGCAGTATTGATCCAAGAAATTGGCGGTATCACAACGAGGGCTGTGCAAAAGGAAAACATTTCAATAATATCCTGATATTATAGCTGCTGCTTTAAAAACAGCTTTCCACCTGAATAGGTGATAACCAGTTGTCTATTTAAACTCAAAACATTATCAAGTTAAGTACTAACGGAGTGCAATGCTATAATATAAGTATTACCTAAATTGAAATGGGAGGACATACAGAGTGAATTTTTCCAATTCTATAACGTTCTCAGGAACACAATTAATATAGTAATCTGACAAACCGCAACTAACACTGAATATAGCTAAACGAAATAGTCCTCCGCCGGTTACGTTACCAGAAATCAACCAATCTATATGCTACTGCATTTAGAGTAAGTTCGTTATATAGAGGTTAAAAACCCTTCAGTACCCAGTACCCAACAAATATATTACCAAGGGCATATTTACTATTTTCTAGTCTTGCAACTACATGTTTCTTAATGTATTAATACAAGATTCTAGTAACCTTTTGTGTGTATTTACTTTGGTCTGATCACACAACTGCAGGACAGTTCAGAGCATTACACCTAGGTTTAATGCTCTGATACTAAAATACCCAGTAGGGACAATCCGTGGTTCTCCAAATACTAGTATTATCACTCACATTCTCTCGATATAAGAAGATGACCTAAAATTGGGGTTAGATATTCCTGCAATAAATATAATTTATGGGCATATTCTGAATCCATATATATATATACATATATAATTGCATATACCCTACCCCATTTCTGAGTGTATATCACTTGGAGAGCATACCACTTATTGGTCGCATTCTCCTATCTTCACATTGGTTGGAATTTTAAAATACCTCACCCCCTTGCTTTTTATTTTGAATAAATTAATAAAAGTTAAGTTTTAAATTGCCTTTCTTGGACCTTCTACCTAGGTATTCATGGCCATTTTCCCTATATTTGCTGTTGAGTGCTAAATATGTACATTCTCTCAATTGCTGCTTGCAATTGATCATTCCAAACAATCACATAGGATCTGCTCCGCACCACTCTGTATCGTGCAGCAAGTGTAAGTGCGACATAGATGGCTACAGCACTGCACAGAGGCCCAGCGGCTGTTCCCCGGTCTCATCACTAACAAACCGTTCACTGGGGCTCCCATCTTCAGTCCGGGTGTACCCAAACCGTGTCTTTTCCATCCGTTTTCTGCGTCATACGTCACATCCCTTCTTAGTACTGAAATGAGGATGAATGTCTCCGGAGCGGAGCTCCGACCCTCCGGGGTGTGAGGCAAACGATCTGTGGGACAGCAGCTTTGAAGTCTCCGTTGTGCTCAATGCTGCACCATGGTGTCCAGTGCTAGGCCTCTGTGTCAGATATCAGGAACAACTGCTGAGGTTCCAAATCGTCTGCCGATGTGTGTGGTAATTGGACTCAGTATGTTGTAGGCTTCCAGGATCTACATTCAGTAAATAGATTCTTATGAAATTCAGCATTATTTTTTATTATAAACACAGAACTCCTGTATAGTGCGACCTCTCTGCTTCGTGGTTAGCTCCGCCCCCCCGCCAGGTGTTATACTCTATGTCCAGGGTTGGGCCACCGCCTGTTCCTTTATGGTGGACAGTTTCCTGCCCCATCTCTTATTTGACCTGCCTCTTGCAGTCATTCCATCTCTTTTTCAGGCCCTCTACAGTCCTCTTCTGCAGGGCCACACTGTTGACGGCATCCTCTACTGTCAATCATGCAGTCTTTCTTCTTTTGGCACTGCCTTTGCCCTTCTCCTGTCCAAAGAGGGCACTGTAATTGTCCATGATGGCCTGGACTAGGGCAACATATTCAGCAAATGAGAAGTTTGGACATCTCAACCTCTCATCCTCTATGGCCACTTGGCTTCCTCCCTGTGATGTCCCTGAGAGTGTGGGTTCCTCCCTATCCTCTCCCACCTCCCCACTTCTCTCCCCATGTGCACCATCTGTCACTCTCCTGGATGTGCCTTTTCTCTGGGGCTCTCGGGCATCTCCCCTCCCATCATCCCTTCTGGCTCTCCATCTACCCACTCAATAACTCGCTGATGGGAACCCCACTGCTCCTCCTGTCCTCTCCAATACTCCTCTCCCTGCCACTCCTCTCCCTGCCACTCCTCTCCCTGCCACTCCTCTCCCCTCATCCCTACCTCTCCCTGCCATCCTCACACTAATCACACTACACACTCCCACTCACTCCCAGTTCAGTCACACACAATCACAATCAAACACTCAGCCTATCACACTGTAAAACAAAACAAAAATATGTGAGATGTTACAAAGTGTGTATTTGTATATGTATGTATGCAAAATGTGTGCAATATGTCAGAATATGTGTAAGTGTACAAGCTTACTCAATCCACCAATGCGACCTAACTAACTATTCTGTTTGCGCCTCTCTCTCTACTCTCACTTATCCTCCACTACTGGGCAGTGTGCTGTAGCTCAATGAACAATCCAAACACACTGGCGGCTGCGCATGGGTTTTTATATGAATTTGAATAGCGTAATTACGTGTCACATTTTTAGTTCAATTCCGGTTTCATTTTCATGCATGTTTTTACGCGTGGCATAAGCTACTTGCGACGACAGAAATGTGTATTTGCGCATATTTCTGAAGATCACCAGTTTGTCCTACTTATGCCAGTCTAGTATCTAACGGTGCCGTATATGTAATACTGAGAGTGCCTCTTCATTCCAAGAAAGTATTTATATATACAATATATATATATATATATATATATATATATATATATATATATATATATATAAATAAATAAATATACAATATATATATATATATATATATATATATATATATATATACAGTATATAAAATAATTCCTGACTGCCATGCTGCTCCTTCACGGTGGGTTGCTTCATGCGCACTGCGATGATGTCATCGCCATTCGCCTTCTAATGCCAGTCTGGATCTCACCTGTGTGCCTTCCTGGCACAAATCTGTACCTATGTAAGTACCTCAGTTACTTACAATCATTGCCCAAGTATAATTTATCTTGTGCTCCCTGGGTGCTAACCCCTGTACTGCTGTATTATCATTGGATTGCCTGTTTGTTGCCAGGACTCTGCTTGCCACTGACTACTCTCCTGCTTAACCCCTGAACTGCTGAGTTATCATTGAATTGCCTGTTTGTTGCCAGAACTCTTCTTGTCACTGACTACTCTCCTGTTTAACCCCTGATCTTCTGTGATGCTATTGGATTGCCTATTGTTGCTGAACTTTGCTTGTCTCTGACCATTCTCTGCTTAACCCCTTGCTATTGTGAAGGGTTGGACTGTCTGCCTGGTATTGATCCCTGTTTGTCTCTTACCATTCTCTGTTTAACCCCTTGGTACCGTGGAGGATTGCTCTGTCTACTGTGAGTACTGTTTATCTAATTTCTTATCCTTTATTTTTTGTTCTGGGATATTTCCTTATCTTTCCACCCGATGCCGGGATAAGAAGACGATAGGCCAGGATTGGTCTGATAGGGAAATATCCCACGAGCATTACATTATACTGGTGCCATGGACCCAAATGAGGTAGCAAGGGCAGTCTCTCTTCAGGGACAAATGCTGGGAACCCACACCATGCACCTGCAAAGTCTGGAAACCAAGTTGGAGACCATTACTACTATGATTTCCTCACTTGTTACAGATAAAACCCCTACTCCTGTTGCCCCACAGCCTACCCCTGCTACTAGTGCTGCACTTCCTTCCTCTGATTCTGGAAACATACCCTGGATACTGATGCCTGATAATTATGATGGCACAACCGATTGTAGGGGCTTTTTCAACCAGTGCAGACTGAACTTCCGCAATAATCCTCAAACCTTCCAGTCTCATCTGGCAAGGATCACCTTTATTGTTTCCTTATTAAAGGACAAGACTCTAGCCTGGGTCTCTCCCCTTTTGAAACAGAGTGCTCAACTATTGAATGATGCTGATTCCTTCATTTCTGCATTGTCTTCTGTATTCGGGACCTCTGGTCGCACCTCTGCTGCAGAATTCTCTCTTTTGGATCGCCACCAGAATAATAGGTCAGTGGCACAATATGCCATTGAATTACGCACCTTGGGACATGAGACCAGTTTGGATTGCAGTGCTCTTAAGGCGGCATTTCAGAGAGGCCTACATGATTTCATAAAGGATGAGCTCACTTATCGTGACATTGCAACTTCTCTGGATGACTTTGTCTCACTTTGTATCAGTCTGGATTCTCGCTCCAAAGAATGACAAGCTGAAAGGGAGTGAACCTGCAGAACTTATCCTTCTCGTCCCTCTACTCGACTAGTTACTAGACCGTCCTTCACCCCTTCAACATCCTCTGTGTTGCTGAGGAGGAACCTATGGATTTGTCCTCTCTTAAATCCCCTGAGTCAGAAAGTCAAAGAAGAAAAAGGTTATATTTATGCTTTTACTGTGGTTCCAGTTCACATCAACTCAAGAATTGTGATTTCCTGCAGCAACAAGCCAACACTTAGAGGATAAAAGTGGGGTGCCTCCAAGAATGACCATTACCAATTCCCCTCACTCTTCTCGAATTCTGGTAGCTGTTACCCTTACTTTTCTCCAGAACTCTATTCACGCTCAAGCCTTTGTTGATTCTGAGACTGCTGGAAACTTCCTTAATCACCGTTTTATGATTTTTGCAGTCTTGCCTCTTCTCCAGAAAAAAACAATGTCTCAAAATCACCACTCTGGATGACAATCCCTTTGGTTTAATTCACTTTGAACCAGCACCTGTCACCATGACCGTGAGAGTCTTACACTCTGAACAGTTACAATTTGATGTTATTCATTCTCCTGCACAGCCAGTTATCCTTGGTCTTCTCTGGCTATGCAAACACAATCATCAATTTGATTGAACTAATGGACAACTGGTCTCCTGGGGTAAGTCTTGTTTTCGCTCCTGTCTGGCTAAGGTTAATCCTTTGCATCACACCCATGTAGCCACTCTTCAGACCTCATTTACTCTTCCCTCAGTGTATCCAGAATTTGCAGAAGTTTTTGAAAAGAAGGCAGCTGACATGCTACCACCTCATCGCCCTTATAACTGCAAAATAGATTTTCTTCCACACACTTTCCAGGGCTGAAACCAAGGCCATGGAGGAGTATATCCAAGAGAACTTGTAATGACTGTGAGATATTTCTCTATCAGATCAAACTTGGTCAGCAGTCTTCTTATCCCGGCGTCAAGGGGAATGATAGGAAATATCCCAGAACAAAGTGAGAATAGGAAATGAGGTAAGCAGTACTCATGGCAGACAGGCTAGTTCTTCATGGCAATAAGATGAAGGAAGAGAAAGGTCAAGACAGGCAGAGTCTGGCAACAGGAAGGCAATCCAGCAGCAAAGCAGTTCAAGGGTAAACCAATAGAATGGTCAGGAACAGGCAGGTATCAGCAACAAAGGAATTTCAACAGTATAACAGTTCAAGGGTAAACCAATAGAATGGTCAGGCATGCAGAGTTCAGCAATGGTAAGGTAATCCAGTAATTTAAGGGTCAGATAAGCAGAGTTCAGTAACAATGTAGCAATCCAGCAGTTTAAGAGGAAGGCAAGCAGAGGGGTCAGACAAGCACAGTTCAGGAACAATGTAGCAAGCCAGCAATTTTAGGGTAAGGCAAGCAGGGTGGTCAGACAAGCAGAGTTCAGTAACAATGTAGCAATCCAGCAGTTTAAGTGTAAGGCAACAACATCAGCTGCTTTCTTTTCAAACACATCTGTAAAATCTGCATATACTGAGGGAAGGCTTGAAGGAGTTTGTAGACTGGCTATGGGGATGTGGTGCAGTGGAGTAACCTTAGCCCACCAGGAGTGGAAGGGGATGTACCCCAGGAGGCCAACTGACTCTCAGTCCAGTTGAAATGGATTAAACCTGATCCAAGGGGAGTTCCACCCAGAGAATTTATTTTAAGACATTGTTTTTTTCTGCAGAAGATGCAACCATGTCTGAAACATAAAACGGTGATCAAGAAAATTTCCAACTGCCCCTGAATCAATAAAGGCTTGAGCATGGACAGAATTCTGATAAAAGGTAAGGGTAACAGGTACCAGGATCTGAGAAGGGTGAGGGGATTTAGTAGTGACCACGCTTAGAGGTACCTTGGTTTTATCCTCTAAGCATTGGCTTTTCCCAGCAGAATATCACAATTCTTAAGTTGGTGTGAGTTAGAACCACAATAGAAACACAGTCTCAATCTCCTTCATATTCTGTGGGCTTGAGGGAGGAGAGATCCATGGGTTCCTCTATAGATGTAATTGGAGGTGCTGAAGGGGTAGAGGATAGTCTAGAGACCGGACGAGTAGGAGGACGAGAGGGAAGGGTTCTACAAGTTCTGTCTCTCTCAGCTTGTCTTTCCTGAAAGCGAGAATCTAGACTGATACAAAGTATTATGGCATGGCCCAAGGTTCCAAATACAGAAAATAATGCAGAAATGAAGGCATCAACATTGTTCAGGAGTTGAGCGCTCTGTTCCAAAAGGGAAAAGACCCAGGCTAGAGCCTTGTCTTTCAATAAAGAAATAATAACAGTGACTTTTGACTGATGAAACTGGAAGATGTGAGGATCATTGTGAAAGTGCAGCCTGCACTGGTTGAGAAAACCCCTACAGTTGGTAGTACCATCACACTTGTCAGGTAATGGTATCCGGGGTATACTTACAGAATCAGGAGAAGAAGCTGCAGCACTAGCAGCAGGGACTGGCTGTGTAACAACAAGAGCAGCATTCTTCTCTGCAACAAGTGAGGAGAGCATAGTGGTTATAGCCTCTACTTTAGAATCCACACTCTGCAAGTGTATGGTATGGGTTCCCAGCATCTGTCCCTGAAGATTGCCCTTGCTTCCCTTTATTTGGGTCCATGGCCCAAGGATTATGTAATGATTGTGGGATATTTCTCTATCAGACCAAATTTGACCAGTAGTCTTCTTATCCCGGCGTCAAGTGGAATAATATGAAATATCCCAGAACAAAGTGAGTATAGGAAATGAGGTAAGCAGTACTCACGGCAGACAGGGAAGTCCTTCACAGCAATAAGATAAAGGCAGAGAAAGGTCAAGACAGGCAGAGTCCAGCAACAGGAAGGCAATCCAGCAGTAAATCAGTTCAAGGGTAAACCAAAAGAATAGTCAGGAACAGGCAGGTATCAGCAACAAAGGAAATCCAACAGTATAACAGTTCATGGGTAAACCAATAGAATGGTCAGGCAGGCAGAGTTCAGCAATGCTAATGTAATCCAGTAATTTAAGGGTTAGGAAAGCAGAGTGGTCAGACAAGCAGAGTTCAGTAACAATGTAGCAATCCAGCAGTTTAAGGGTAAGGCAAGCAGAGTGGTCAGACAAACACAGTTCAGTAACAATGTAGCAATTCAGCAGTTTAAGGGTAAGGCAAGCAGAGTGGTCAGACAAGCAGAGAGTTTAATGGTAAGGCAAGCAGAGTGCTCAGACAGGCAGAGTTCAATAATAATATAACAATCCAGCAGTATAAAGAAAACAGCACCCAGGAGCACACACAGGAACACCTATACTTGGGCCCAGAAGATAGTGAATGAGGAACTTACATAGGTGCAGGATTCATGCCACAGGAGATTCGGACCGGCTTCAGGGAATAGGGTGTGCGGCGATCACATCATCGCCGGCACCCAGAAGCGTTGTGACAGAACTTAGCCAAAGGCTTTATCCGCCCTTCCTCCTCTCCAGCTGGGGCTTTTTTGTCAGTAAAAAGGATGGTGGATTAAGACCACAGGAGATCCGGACCGGCTTCAGAGAATAGGGTGTGCGCCGATGACGTCATCGCCGGCACCCAGAAGCGGTATGACAGAACTTAGCCAAAGGCTTTATCCGCCCTTCCTCCTCTCCAGCTGGGGCTTTTTTGTCAGTAAAAAGGATGGTGGATTAAGACTATGTATTGACTACAGAAGCTTAAACAAGATCACAATTAAGAACTGTTGTCCTATCCCTTTGATCACTGAGTTATATGATTCTCTCCAAGATGCTTGCTTCTTTACGAAACGCGATCTTTGTGGGGCGTACAATCTCATTTGAATCTTCCCAGGACATGAGTGGAAGACTGCCTCCAACATGAGCTCGGGGCATTATGAATATGCCTTTTGTGCTGTGCAATGCACCTTCTGTCTTTCAAGCCTTTGTTAATGATGTCTTTGTGATCTCCTCAATTGTACTGTCATTGTCTATTTGGTTGATATCCTCATTTTTTCCAATACCTTGGAGGATCACCATGAGCATGTAAAACAAGTGCTTCATCACCTCAGAAACAATTCTCTGGCAGCAAAGTTGGAGAAATGTGAATTTGATCAAGTCCAGATTCAATTTCTTGGTTACATTATATCTAAGAATGGTTTTGCCATGGACCCTACAAAGCTTACCACAGTCCTGGAATGGCCTTAACCCACCACATTAAAGGAATTATAGAAGTTATAGGGTTTCTCCAATTATTATTGCAAGTTTATTACTGAATTTCTCCAGAATCAGAATCACTGATCTGACTAAATGAAACACAGAGACTGAAAGAATTGGCCTCCAGTAGCTATCCTAAAAAAAGGCCTTATGTACTGCTCCTGTACTACACCATCCTGATCCTGACCTGCAGTTTACCCTAGAGGTCGATGTCTTCGAGATAGGAGCCGGTGCAGTCTTGACCCAAAGGGACCCTTCAACCTCCAAGTTACATCCTATAGCCTTTTTCTCCAAATGGTTTTCCACTGCAGAAAGGAATTACGATGTGGGAAATCGTGATATCTTATGGAATGGCGACATTGGCTAGACGACCTGACGTATTTAGAACCTGACGTATTTAGAAACTGCTCATTGACTCAATCCTCGACAGGCCAGATGGGCCTTATTCTTTTCCCGTTTTAATTTCATACACCTAGATTACGAGTTGTGCGCTTGTGTTTTAACACTGAAAAAAATGTCATTTCAGCGTTAAAACAGTGTTTTTTAAAACTGTGAATGCGGTCCATTCCTGTGTTTTGTATTTACATAGGGGAGGTTACAAAAGCTTGTATCACCCTGGAAGGTTTCCAGTTGGTTTGTTTGGAAGTATGCATTGTGTGGGTGCTGGTTTAGGGTCCCAGGAAGGGGGAGACCTTGTCGTGGTCCTGGGCTCAATCCTTTGGCGCCAAATGTAACTGACTTCCCCAGTTTTGCTTTTAAACATTACTGTGAGTCTGCTGGCGAGTGTCAGGTTTTCGGTGTGTTGTGTTGATAATGTTTGTAATGCTTCCCTGCGGACTTGTCACCCAGGCTGCTCTGGGGTTAACTTCCTGGGTTGCTGGGAACTTTGCTGCTGTCTGTCAGTGTTCAGGGCTGTGGAGTTTGCTGTGGATTAGGATGTGTACCCAGTCCAGTCTGTGAGTGCGGTCTATTCCTGTGTGTTGTGTATATATATATATATATATATATATATATTTATATTTATATATATATATATATATATATATATATACACTCTCTCTCTCCCTTTTTTTTTTTTTTCTAACACCTGAGACTTCATATCTTTAAGCCCTTAGTGTTAATATACATGTAACTGTACTGTTAAATATATTTTTGATGTTTTGTGCATCTTTTTTGTATGGAGTAACAGTTAACCAGAGCTCTGAAGTTGCGGTAATCATTCTAGCGTATTTCGTGTTTATGCTCATGCTTTTGCATTTACTTTAAACTTGTAATATGAGCGGAATTTAAATTGCATGTAAAAACCTAATATCGCTTGCTCGCAACCACTAGTAATCTAGCCCAAAGTGTGGTCTCAACTTCTTAGATAGACTGGAAAGTTTAAGGTTAAATGTAAATAAACAAATCAAGTTACCACAAGAGTATGGAGGAGCAGGAGAATGGGATTTACCTTCATAGTGTGACCCCAGATTCCAAGTATCCTTCTTTTTCTTGAGTAAGCATGGCCCAGATGCGCACTGGTAAGTTTTAGGGATCTAACATATATAAATTACCCATCATACACACGTACTGTATACTGCAATACTTTTGGAAGTGTAAAGGTTAATTTCAAATGTAAATTGCTATTGTCATTTCACACTGTACAAAGGTATAAATGTAAATGCTTGCATTTTAAGGTATAGACTTGCTGAACATCCATTGTATTAGTGATTTGCATTTGTATAAGGTCTAGCTGATAGGTTTCTGGTAACAACATTAGAAATGATGGTTTACTTTCAGCTCTGGTAAGTTGTGCTCAAGCGATGCTAAAGCTCGAGTTAGAAAATTTTAATTACAATTTGTAATACAAGCACACAGATGCTCATAATATTCCTGCGGTATGGATTTTGCTCAAGCACAATATCTGTAAGAAACAGCAGGCAAAATACCATTCCACTTTTAATCTTTGCTAATATATATAGGGCTAGATTACGAGTGGAGCGGTACTTTGCGCTTGTTGACTTCGCAAAAGAGGGAGACTTTTTTGTGCGTGACGGTTAGCACTAGTAAGTTTAAAATAAAAAGGTTTTGCATGAGCACTAACCCGCAGCACGCAAAAAGTCTGAATATCACAACCGCGTTATAGTAAGTCCATAGAATTCAATGGAGCGTGAAAAGTGAAAAAAAAACATCCAACAACTCTCGAAAACCTGATCCCGTTTTCTAACATTCCAATGCTCTTCACATAGCAGAATTTGTTCAGATATATATCAAATTTTTTTGGGCAAAATATATAACTATTTATATATATATATATATATATATATATATATATATATATATATATATATATATATATATATACCTATGAATGGGGAGAGGAAAAAAACAGTATATCATAAGTTCTAGAATTTGTATAAGGTGCAGAGCCTGAAAAAACACATTTATGGATTAGAGACTATATATATTCTCATAAAAAGGCAAGGATTTCAGCACTCAAAATAAGAAAAAAGGTATCATACCAATTTGATTCAAGAATTATATATGGTTTATTATGGCTATGTCCACACTCGTGCATAGACTCTGCAGACTTTTATTAATACTAAACCAGCTATTTTGAGAGGATAGCACCAAAATACAATGCCTCCAATCACCACATTACAATTAACTATTTACAAAAAAGGAGCAAAGTCTAGTTTTTCATTCAGCCCTATCGGTGAGAGGGTTTTAAGACGATATATCCAAGCCGCTTCTTTTCTAAGGAGCAAATTGTCAATGTCTCCTTTCCTACCATATAGGGAACATTTGTCAATCCCAATAACCTTCAAATTATCGATAGAACAATTATGGCATAACTTGAAATGTAACGCTATGTTACTATTTATATCTCCTTCTCTTGCATTAATATTGTCATTGTGATGTTCAGTTATTCTATCTTTTAATATTCTTTTTGTCTTTCCTGTGTAAAACAATGGACAAGGACAATAAGAGCTGGATAATGTTCTCAGATTTACAATTAATAAACTGCCTGATCTCAAAACTCTTCTCACCAGTACTGAACTGTTTTGTCTTAACAATGAATTTACAAAAGACACAATTACCACACTGAAAACATCCCTGAACTCTTTGGCATTTTTCTAGCCAATTTAGTTCTCTTGGATTTCTTACATAACCACTCTTTACCAACTTATCCTTCAAATTGGGAGCTCTACATGCAACAAGTGATGGAAAGTCACCCACAACGTTCTTAACATTTTCATCTGCCATTAGAAATTGCCATTTATTTTTCAATATTGTTCTGACCTTCTTCCAGTGTCCATTGTACTCAGTAACAAATCTTACTGTATTGTAGCGTATAATATGCCCATAGATTCCTGTATATATCGGTGTTTTAGGATCTAATTAAGAGTTGTATATAATGCCCCATACAGTGGGGCAAAAAAGTATTTAGTCAGCCACCAATTGTGCAAGTTCTCCCACTTAAGAAGAAGAGAGAGGCCTGTAATTTTCATCATAGGTATACCTCAACTATGAGAGACAAAATGTGGAAACAAATCCAGACTATCACATTGTCTGATTTGGAAAGAATTTATTTGCATATTATGGTGGAAAATAAGTATTTGGTCACCTACAAACAAGCAAGATTTCTGGCTCTCACAGACCTGTATCTTCTTCTTTAAGAGGCTCCTCTGTCCTCCACTCATTACCTGTATTAATGGCACCTGTTTGAACTTGTTATCAGTATAAAAGGCACCTGTCCACAACCTCAAACAGTCACACTCCAAACTCCACTATGGTGAAGACCAAAGAGCTGTCGAAGGACACCAGAAACAAAATTGTAGACCTGCACCAGGCTGTGAAGACTGAATCTGTCATAGGCAAGCAGCTGGGTGTGAAAAAAATCAACTGTGGGAGCAATAATTAGAAAATGGAAGAAATACAAGACCACTGATAATTTCCCTCGATCTGGGGCTCCACGCAAGATCTTACCCTGTGGGTTTAAAATGATCACAAGAACAGTGAGCAAACATCCCAGAACCACACGGGGGGGACCTAGTGAATGACCTGCAGAGAGCTGGGACCAACTTAACAAAAGCTACCATCAGTAACACACTATGCCGCCAGGGACTCAGATCCTGCAGTGCCAGACATGTCCCCCTGCTTAAGCCAGTAAATGTCCGGGCCCATCTGAAGTATGCTAGAGAGCATTTGGATGATCCAGAAGCAGATTGGGAGAATGTCATATGGTCAGATGAAACCAAAGTAGAACTGTTTGGTAGAAACACAACTTGTCGTGTTTGGAGGAGACAGAATGCTGAGTTGCAACCAAAGAACACCATACCTACTGTGAAGCATGGGGGTGGCAACATCATGTTTGGGGCTGTTTCTCTGCCAAGGGAACAGGACGACTGATCCGTGTACATGAAAGAATGAATGGGGCCATGTATCGTGCGATTTTGAGTGCAAACCTCCTTCCATCAGCAAGGGCATTGAAGATGAAACGTAGCTGGGTCTTTCAGCATGACAATGATCCCAAACACACCACCCGGGCAACAAAGGAGTGGCTTCATAAGAAGCATTTCAAGGTCCTGGAGTGGCCTAGCAAGTCTCCAGATCTCAACCCCATAGAAAACCTTTGGAGGGAGTTGAAAGTCTGTGTTGCCCAGCAACAGCCCGAAAACATCACTGCTCTAGAGGAGATCTGCATGCAGGAATGGGCCAACATATCAGCTACAGTGTGTGACAACCTTGTGAAGACTTACAGAAAACGTTTGACCTCTATCATTGCCAACAAAGGATATATAACAAAGTATTGAGATTAACTTTTGATATTGACCAAATACTTATTTTCCACCATATTTTGCAAATAAATTCTTTCCAAATCAGACAATGTGATTGTCTGGATTTGTTATTACATTTTGTCTCTCATAGTTGAGGTATACCTATGATGAAAATTACAGGCCTCTCTCATCTTCTTAAGTGGAAGAACTTGCACAATTGGTGGCTGACTAAATACTTTTTTGCCCCACTGTACCTACATACCCTCAAGACATCTTTTCTTTAGAGACAGCAACAAACAGTGGAGCATCAGTTAACTTCCAGCAAGGCAGGAATTAACTCATTTATAAGAATGATACCAAATTCACAATCCAGAAATACAGTAGACTTTACTATATGAATACTTTTGTTGAAAATAATGACAGTTGTCATGGATTTTATGCTATTCAAATGTGGCATGAAATTTTAGGCCACTGTAATTATGATGATATTGCAAAACTAAAAAATGTGGTCGAAGGAATGACAATTAAAGGTAAGATTGATGTCTAGTCTAAACTGTGAAGTTTGCACTCAGGGAAAATTTGTTCAGAGTAGGAACAGAGAACCTGATACCTGAGTCACAGCTACATTAGAACTAGTACATACTGATTTAGTAGGTCCTATAGAACCACAAGCTAGAGAAGGTTTCAGATACACAATATCATTTACTGATGATTATTCTGGTGAAGTATTTGAATATTTTCTGAAAAACAAGAGTGATGCAGTGTTAGCCACTGAAAGGTTGATTGCTGATACAGCCCCATATGGAGTCTTAAAATGTGTAAGAACTGACAATGGTGCTGAGTTCATGGCAAATAGTTTTAAGTCACTGCTAAGTAAGCGAGGCATACGACATGAGACCTTAGCACCTTACTCACCCCATCAGAATGGGACACTTTTTGAAATGGCAAGATGTCTGTTAGTTGAGAGTAAATTACCAAAAGGGTTATGGACATATGCAGTAATGACTGCCGCTCATATTTGAAACAGGTGCTTTAATAACCGCTTAGCACAAACCCCTTATTACCTTTTGACAGGCAAAAAACCTAACCTTTCGAAGATGAGAGTTTTTGGGTCAGAATGTTTTGCATACAAATATGACAGAAAGAAACTAGATTCAAACTGTGAGAGAAGGATTTTTATTGGATATGACAAGAACAGCCCCTCTTATCTAGTGTTTTATCCAGACACTGGAAAGGTCCTTAAACACAAGCTTGTGAGGTTTATCACAAAGAAAGTTGTTGAACGAACAGACTCCAACTGATCTGTTACATGATGATGAGGATTGCCATAGGGAGCGCTATGTACCCACTATACCAAAGACTAATCAGACTGAAATTGAGCATCCAGAGATAGTCCAAATTTTGAAATAGAAACTTTGAAGAGTGAGAACAATGGACAGCCAGGGAGTGACCATAGTACATGTTACCCTAAAAGAGACAGAAAAACTCCTCAATACTTGGAAGACTATGTTTTAGATTTTGAATGTGAAGATCAGATACTAACAAACATTGATTATTGTTAAATAGTGTTTGATGTACCACAAACCTTTAAAGATTCTATGAGCTGACCTCAGTCATATATTTGGCTTTATGCTAAGACAGAAGAAATAGATTCACTCAGAGAGAATGAAACATTCACTTTGACCATTTTACCAGAAGGTAAACGTTCAGTGGGGGTCGATGGGTATATACATTGAAAAACAATGTTGATGGCTCAGAAACATACAAAGCCAGATATGTTGCTAAAGGTTATAGTCAAGTAAAGGGAATTGATTACAAGGAAGTTTTTTCTCCAACTGCAAATATTACATAAGTATGTATTTTAATGCAACTGGCAGCACAGTATGATTTACTTCTTCACCAGATGGTTGTGAAAATGGCCTACTTATATGCCCCAATTGATTGTGAGATTTATGCGGAACAACCTGTAGGATTTGAGATAAAATGCAAACAAAAAAAGAAACTAGTTTTAAAATTGAACAAGTCATTGTATGGTCTTAAACAATCAGGTAGAAATTGGAACAAGATGCTGCATGATTATTTTAATGAAAAGGGGTTTGAACAAAATCCAGCAGACCACTGTGCACATGTCAAACAATTTGGACATGATAGAGTAATACTGTTAATATGGGTTGATGATCTAATTATCGGTGCCAATGAAGAAACAGTACTCAATGGCGTGAAGAAAATGCTTACAGCTAAATTTAAGATGAAAGATCTTGGAAGGATCAAACATTTCCTAGGTATTGATTTTGAACAAAGTGATGGTTTGGTAAAGATTAATAAAAAGAGAAAAATATTAAAGAGTCTGGAGGAGTTTGAAATGACAGATTGTAAACCCAGATCGACGCCATGTGAGCAAAAACTGGACCAAAATTATCACAATGATCCTGTAGATGCAAGAAAATATTGAGAAGTAGTAGGTAGCTTTCTGTATGCTATGAACAGTACAAGGCCAGATTTAAGCTGGGTGATCGGTAAACTGTCACAATACTTATCAGAGCCAAGAGAACAACATCTAACCACAGCTAAGCATGTGATGAGGTACTTAAAGCCTACTATTGACTATGAGTTGTGCTACAGAAAATGTAGTGAAAACTTGAAACTTGCGGCATATAGTGATGCCGATTGGGCCTCTGATGTGAATGATAGGAGGAGTATGACTGGATACTGCTTTAGCCTAACCAAGAATGGTCCACTGATTGCCTAGAAATCAAAGAAACAGCCCACATTAGCTTTATTTACATGTGAAGCTGAATACATGGCGTTGGCTGTGACTACACAGGAAAATCTGTACCTTGTGCAGTTACTCAAAGGAATGGATAAAGGGTGTCATTAAGAACAAATACAAACATTTGGAGACAATCAGGGTTCAATTGCTCTTTCAAGGAATCCTGTTTGCCGTCAGAGATGTAAACACTTTGGGGCCTATTTATCAAGCCGTCAACCGCAAATACGCTGGAATTCCGCAGCGTAATTGTGGAAATCCAGATTCGCCTTATTTATCAAAGGCTACAGACCGGCGGATGCCATAGGAATCAATGGGAGTCTGAAAGCAGCGAAAGCTTATGTTCGCTGCTGCCCGATATCCCATTGATTCCTATGGGAGAATAAAGTTACGTTTATACCTAACACCCTAACATGTACCCCGAGTCTAAACACCCCTAATCTGCCACCCCATACACCGCCGCCACCTACATTATACTTATTAACCCCTAATCTGCTGCCCCCTACACCACCGCCACCTACATTATACTTATTAAACCCTAATCTGCCGTCCCCAACGTCGCCGCCACTATATTAAATGTATTAACCCCTAAACCTATGTCTAACCCTAACACCCCCTAACTTAAATCTAATTTAAATAAATCTAAAATAAATTACTATCATTAACTACATTATTCCTATTTAAAACTAAATACCTATAAAATAAACCCTTAGATAGCTACAAAATAACTAATAGTTACATTGTAGCTATCTTAGGTTTTATTTTTATTTTACAGGCAAGTTTGTATTTATTTTAACCTCTTAAGGACATATGATGGAATTTTTCCGTCATAAAACAATTGAACAAATAGAAAGCTGTGTCCTTAAAGGGTTAACTAGGTAGAATAGATATGAAATAGTTATTAACTATTTAATAACTACCTAGCTAAAATAAATACAAAAGTACCTGTAAAATAAAACCTAACCTCAGTTACACTAACACCTAACACTACACTATAATTAAATAAATTAACTAAATTAAATACAATTAACTAAATTATATACAATTATCTAAAGTACAAAACAAACAAACACTAAATTACAGAATATAATAAACAAATTACAGATATTTAAACTAATTACACCTAATCTAATAGCCCTATCAAAATAACCCCCCCAATAAAAAAAAACCCCTAGCCTAAACTAAACTACCAATAGACCTTAAAAGGGCCTTTTGCGGGGCATTGCCCCAAAGTAATCAGCTCTTTTACCTGTTAAATAAAATACAAGCAACCCCCACAACAGTAAAACCCACCACCCACACAACCAACCCCCCCCAAATAAAATACTATCTAAAAAACCTAAGCTCCCTATTGCCCTGAAAAGGGCATTTGGATGAGCAGTTAGCTCTTTTGCAGGCCCAAAGCCCTAACCTAAAAATAAAACCCACCCAATACACCCTTCAAAAAACCTAACACTAACCCCCTGAAGATCGACTTACCGGGAGACGTCTTCATCCAAACTGGGCGAAGTGGTCCTCCAGATGGGCAGAAGTCTTCATCCAAGCCGGGCAGAAGTGGTCCTCCAGACGGCAGAAGTCTTCATCCAGACGTCATCTTCTATTTTCATCCTTCCAGCGCGGAGCGGGTCCCTCTTCAAGACATCCGACGCAGAGCATCCTCTTCTGCCGACGACTACCCGACGAATGAAGGTTCCTTTAAGTAACGTCATCCAAGATGGTGTCCCTTAGATTCCGATTGGCTGACAGAATTCTATCAGCCAATCGGAATTAAGGTAGAAAAAATCCTATTGGCTGATCCATTCAGCCAATAGGATTGAGCTTGCATTCTATTGGCTGATTGGAACAGCCAATAGAATGCAAGCTCAATCCTATTTGCTGATTGGATTAGCCAACAGGATTGAACTTCAATCCTATTGGCTGATTGCATCAGCCAATAGGATTTTTTCTACCTTTATTCCGATTGGCTGATAGAATTCTATCAGTCAATCAGAATCTAAGGGATGCCATCTTGGATGACATCACGTAAAGGAACCTTCATTCGTCGGGTAGTCGTCGGCAGAAGAGGATGCTCCGCGTCGGATGTCTTGAAGATGGACCCGATCCGGAAGGATGAAGAATCAGATAGAAGATGCCGTCTGGATGAAGACTTCTGCTGTCTGGAGGACCACTTCTGCCCGGCTTGGATGAAGACTTCTGCATGTCTGGAGGACCACTTCGCCTGACTTGGATGAAGACGTCTCCCGGTAAGTCGATCTTCAGGGGGTTAGTGTTTTTTTAAGGATGTATTGGGTGGGTTTTATTTTTAGGTTAGGGCTTTGGGCCTTCAAAAGAGCTAACTGCCCTTTTAAGGGCAATGCCCATCCAAATGCCCTTTTCAGGGCAATGGGGAGCTTAGGTTTTTTTAGTTAGTATTTTATTTGGGGGGTTGGTTGTGTGGGTGGTGGGTTTTACTGTTGGGGGGGTTGTTTGTATTTTTTTTTACAGGTAAAAGAGCTGATTACTTTCGGGCAATGCCCCACAAAAGGCCCTTTTAAGGGCTATTGGTAGTTTAGTTTAGGCTAGGGTTTTTTTATTTTTTTGGGGGGGGGCTTTTTTATTTTAATAGGGCTATTAGATTAGGTGTAATTAGTTTAAATATCTTGTAATTTGTTTATTATTTTCTGTAATTTAGTGTTTTTTTCTACTTTAGATAATAGTATACATTTTAGTTAATTGTATTTAATTTAGTTAATTTATTTAATTATAGTGTAGTGCTAGGTGTTATTGTAACTTAAGTTAGGTTTTATTTTACAGGTACTTTTGCATTTATTTTAGCTAGGTAGTTACTAAATAGTTAATACCTATTTTAATAACTATTCTACCTAGTTAAATAAATACAAACTTGCCTGTAAAATAAAAATAAACCCTAAGCATTCTACAATGTAACTATTATTTATATTGTAGCTAGCTTAGGGTTTATTTTATAGGTAAATATTTAGTTTTAAATAGGAATTATTTAGGTAATGATAGGAATTTTTTTTAGATTTATTTAAATTAGATTTAAATTAGGGGTGTTAGGTTTAGGGGTTATTAAATTTAATATAGTGGCGACGACGTTGGGGATGGCAGATTAGGGGTTAATAATATAATGTAGGTGGCGGTGGGCTCTGGGAGCGGCAGGATAGGGGTTAATAAGTTTATTAGAGTTGCGGTGGGCTCCGGGAGCGGCAGTTTAGGGTTTAATAACTTTATTTAGTTGCAGCGGGGTCCGTGAGCAGCGGGATAGGGGTAAAACGTGTAGTATAGTGGCGGTGTTTAGTGACAGTATACCAATATAGCTGGGAAAAAGCTGAAGAGCAGTGAGATTGATGACTGTTATTTAACAACAGTCCGCTGCTCATCGCCCTGCACTTGGTGCCCAGCTTTTTGTCAGCTTTTTTGGTAACTTTGGAGAGCGTATTCAGGTCCGCGGCAACGATGTTAGGCGATGTAAGGCGAGCGTATTGGTGCCGTCGAATGCAAGTAAGTTGACGGCTTGATAAATAGGCCCCATTGATATCAAGTACCACTTCATTCGATCAGTGATCAGTGAAGGTAACATAGTTCTTGAGAATTGTCCAACTGACAAGATGGTAGCAGATGTTATGACTACGTCTGCAACAAAATTCAAGTTAGAAAAGTTTTTGAGTTGTATGTTTGGAATGTAAGTCATGTAATGCATGAATATGTTTAAAAGGGGGGAAACATGCAAAATGAAACACTTGAGAGCAAGTGGGGGTGTTGAGATATAAAGTGTAAGTGCTCTTACAATGTTGTAGTCTAAATACACTGTATGTTAACAGAAGTGTAAATAAAGTTTATTTTATGTTGTTACCTCCTCCTTCCTCCTGACACAGGAAGCAGAAGCAGTGTAATATAATAAAGACATAGGGGACGTTTTATTAATGCCTGGCGGACATGATACGCTGCAGCGTATTATGTCCACCAGACATCGCTGAATGCGGACAGCATACGCTGTCGGCATTCAGCATTGCACAAGTGATTCTAGTTAACTGCTTGCACAATATCGCCCCCTGCAGATTAACGGCCAATCGGCCATTAGCAGGGGGTGTCAATCAACCCGATTGTATGAGATTCGGTTGTTTGCTGTACGTCGCTCAGAGGCCGCTGCTTCTTAACTCCTGTTTCTGGTAAGCCTGAAGGCTCACGTGGAAACAGGGTGAGTTGGCCCCATTCAGGGCATAGTAAATCAGCCCCCAAAGAAGCAAGAATTACCTGTGTTATTTTTCCTTCTTCTTTATATATAATTACTTTATATATCTGGTTGTCCTACCATAATAATAACAGAATGGCAACAAGAAGAAACATTTCTCAAACCCCTGGGGCTTAAAGTGTTAAGTAATGCTAGGCATTTTTTGTACATATACAATAAAAAAAATATCAGAAAACTGCAAATGGTATAAAAGGGAAACTAACCAAATAAAAGGTGAAAAGATTTTTAAAACATAAACTTCAACTTCTCTCTTTTAGAAATCATGAATGGTCTGTCTCTGAAAGGCTTTTTTTCTTTGAAAAGCACCCACATATTCTGTTTGAATGTATCTGCCAGTATTAAAAAGAAAAAGGTGAACATTATGCATTTACAAGCCAGGTAGCAAAAATGCACTCTTTACATGTTCTTTGAAAGCAGATCTTTAAAATGTTGTAACCATTGTCCTTGCTAAGAGAAGCAATGTCTCTAGTGATCTTTATTTATGAATCAAAGGGAAAAAAATAAGCCTCCTGGTGTGAAATGCAGACACAAGAATTGAGGCTGCCAGGCTAATGAACTGCAGTTTAGATTAATTCTACAGTAATACATCTTATTAGCCTACACAGCAATCGCAATGATGAAATATATTTTGGAAGTTTTTGTGCTTTTCAAAAATAAGGAAAGGAATCTAAAAAATAATTTTCTAAGGTTGCAAAAATGTATTTATCAACTGATCATAAATAAATAAGTAAACAAATAAGGACTTGATTACGATTAGGGCACAAAATTGCACCAATATTTTTGCTCCACTCTGTTATACCAGCGCACGTAAATGTGCGCTGGTATAAGTTAAGTGCAATGAAAACACAACCTCGTGTTTGTCTTGTACTCAAGAGAGTGCGCTTCTATAGGCTCCAACGGGAGCCTTGTTCTCATGCCATGAGAACAAGTGCAGCGCGGGGGGTAAATCGCACAGTGTTGAGCAGCAAATTAAAAATATATATGTATATGAATATATACATATATTTATGTGTTTATATGTGTATATACACATATTAACACATAAATATATATATATTTATATAAGCATATTCATTTATATTTAAAATAAAAACACAGTCTCGTAAGATTTTAATGAAAGGCACTTTTCAGTGCTGTTTTATTTTCCTAACACCCCACATCCCCTCACTTTAACCCCTTTTAACTGCTTTGTGCAATATTTTTTCAATTTTTTTTTGTAATAAAAGGAACTCTATTTATTTATTTTGGGGGCAATTGGGGCACATTATTTTAATTAATGTGCTGCCGTGACTTTGCAGGAGCATTAACTAGTCACTTGTAATGGCTGGTCATTTAACATGCGCCCGTAAACAGGCTAATTTGCCACTATACAAGCGCACCGTAACATAGCGCTCCACTTGTAATCTAGCCCTAAGTAAATAACAATAATAAAAATAAATATAATGCCAAAATAAAACTTAGGCATAACAGATAATTTAATCATCTTTGGTGATGACTGAAAAATAACTTTTAATGCAGTTTTTGAATTCCAAACACTTTATTCCAAACACAAATAAACATTTAAATAGTTTTAAGCTATTATACTTTAACGCAAATCAAATAAAAGTATGATTTGATCTATGATTTCAACATTTAAATAAACAATAATTTCATGAAGCATGTACAAGAACTTTACCATTCAGGGGCAAGATTACATATGCGGCGTAGGTTTCAGGACAACTGCTGAAACCCCCGTCACCTGTAAGTTCACCTCGCACATCGGGTGAATCACATAAACCGCGCTGGCAGATAGTATACTGCTGTAAGTCTAACAAACCAGCGACATTCAGAAATGTGCGGAAATACTCATATCTTGTGTCACAGTGACTTACGTGCAAAATACACGTAAAAATATAACCCAACTCAAAAATTAAACCAATACATCAAAACCCCTATATCTGCCATCCCCCACACCTAAACTGTCAACCCCCCACAAGGCAATCTACATAATTACACTAGTAACCTCTAAACCGCCAACCCCCAACACCGCAAAAGTATCTAATTACACTATTAACCCCTAATCCGCCAACCACCCACAATGCAAAGTATTAACCTAATAACTAAGCCCCCTAACCTAACACCCCCTAAGTTAACCCCAATTAAATTACAATTACAAAAAATTAAAAAAACCTAAATTACTTAAACAAAAATCTAACATTAGACAAAAGAAAATACTAACATTACAGAAAAATAAAAAATCCTGACATTACATTTAAAAATAAAAACCTAACATTACATTAAAAAAGCAAACTACATTATCCAAAATAAAAAAAGTTATTCCTAATCTAGTACCCCCTTAAAGCAAAAAAAGACACCCCCCAAAAAAAAACTAATCTAAGAATTAACTACCAATAGCCCTTAAAATGGCATTTTGTAGGGCTGTAAGCAGCTCTCATCCTTGTGGCTTATATGAAATTTTCAGCCAATAGGAATCCAAGGTAACCCAATATAAAAGGGGTATCTTGCATTCAATCTTCAATGTGCAGCAGACGATCGCATGAAGAGGACCTTCATGTTGGATGACCATGCTGCCTCTGCTCCACCTCCACTTCGCGCCACCAGGATGAAGATGGAAGATGGTGCCGTGCTGGAAAGAGACCTTTGCCACCTTGAAGAAGATGGATGTCCGGACTTCATCAATGGTGAGTACCTATTTCAGGGTTAGTGTTAGGGTTTTTTTAGATTAGTTTTTTTTTTATTTTCATGGGCAGTTAAGGAACTGATTTTAAGGGCAATGGCTATACAAATGCCCCTTTAGGGGCAATGGGTAGATTAGTTGTTTTTTTAGTTAGGTCTTTTTTATTTTGGGGGGTTGGGTGAGTTGGGGTTTGTAATTTTAGTGGGGGATTTTTTTAAGAAAAAGAGCGGTTAAACTTAGGGCAATGCCCTACAAAAGGCCCTTTTAAGGGCTATTTGTAGTTTATTCCTAGAGTGTTTTTTTATTTTGAGGTGTTTTTTTGTTTTTTGTTTTTTCTTTTTGTTTTTAAGGGTGTATTAGATTAGGAATACATTTTTTTTATTGTGGATAATGTAGCTTGTTTTTTCTGTAATGTTTGCTTTTTTATATTTTGTAATGTTATGTTTTTATTTTTAAATGTAATGTTAGGATTTTTTATTTTTCTGTAATGTTAGGATTATTTATTTTGTGTAATGTTAGTTTTTTTTTGTAATTGTAATTTAGTTGCATTTAAATAAGAGGGTGTTAGGATAGGGGGCTTAGTTATTAGGTTAATACATTACATTGTGGGAGGTTGGCAATTTAGGGGTTAATAAGGTATTTTGCTTTGTGGGGGATTGGTGGTTTAGGGGTTAATACATTAATTAGGTATTTTGCATTGTGGGGGGTAGATAGTTTAGAGGTTAATACATTTTATTAGGTATTTCAGTGGTGGAATGGCAGATTAGGGGTGGATATTGTGCATGTGTTAGATGTTTGATAAGGCTTCTAGGGAGTTATGGTACTTATATACTTAGCACAAGGCTTGCTGTGCCTGCCTATGTGTGGCGAGGTCAATAAGGAGAAAAATGTCTCCATTCTCTGCGCTGAATATGTGATACCAACTGCCAATGCCGATTCTATGATAGTTTATGAGAGTAAAAACAGCAGGCAGCGGGTGAAATATATGCACCTAACTTGTATGCGGCACCATATATATGATCGCTAGATCCAACTAAAAATTGACGATGACGGGTTTTGCGCCCGATGCCGCATATGTAATCGCGCCCACGATTTTTCTATGTAAAGGGATTTTTATACACTCAAAAAAGGTAGAATTGAAAAACATCCATCAATGAATTGACTTATGGATTAGAATAATAGTGTTGAATTGTCCCCATGCAAGGTATAGGGTGTTTTTTGTGGGCTGAACACATTTGACAACAAATACATAAATGAGTTTTCCTGTGGTTGGCAAATTAAGGGACAGATTATGAGTGAAGCTCTATCGTTTTGCGTGTGAAAGCAAATGTGAATACATATTTTTAAATAGATATTTCTAAATACAGCAAATATATATAGAAATGTGTATGTATGAATAAATAGAACATATTCTGCAATGTGAAAAACATTGGAATGTGAAATATTCATAATTTATGTTAGGTTAGCACACTTGAGAATATGATTTTGGGTTAGTCTCCATTGAGGTTTAAAAAATAAAGAAAACCCTAAAACAACCCATATTATAAATATTAAATGGTCATTTGGGCCATTTGAAATTTAGGCCAAAGGGATTCATTAAATTTTGGCAAGGCATTTAGAAGGTTAAATCTTGGAAGTAGAAGTGTCAAATAAGTTACTGCTTAATGTCCTATAGGCAAGAGAGTCACACTAGTCCACAATTCATATTCACTTTCCAACTCAATACTACATTAAACCAAAAACCCACACTACTGCAGTCACTCAAGTGTTACTGAAACTTGCAGTTAAACATATTTACCAGTGGTTTACTGACTATGAGGGAATTGCAATAGTTAGAAAATCACATGAGTTTTCTAATGGATTATATTGGTTTAAAATTTAGGAATCTATGAAAAAGCATATACGTAATTTTACAAAATAAAATCAATTTTGATTTTCCTGCTAGAGATGGTGACACAAAATATATCACTAGTTTTATATTGCCCTGTAACATACCCATTTTTTTAAAAAAATAATTAATTTAAGAGTTTAGAAACTGGCAATAGCTTCAGAGTTGTAGCATGGAAAAGTGTAGTATAACTTTTTAAAATTGCAAAATAGATGCTAGTTCCAAATGGCCTTCTCTACATACTTGAATGAATCTACATCCTCAATTTTGCAAGGTAAAGGGACAGTCTAGGCCAAAATAAACTTTCATGATTCAGATAGAGCATGTAATTTTAAACAATTTTCCAATTTACTTTTATCACCAATTTTGCTTTGTTCTCTTGGTATTCTTAGTTGAAAGCTTAACCTAGGAGGTTCATATGCTAATTTTTAGACCTTGAAGCCCACCTCTTTCAGATTGCATTTTAACAGTTTTTCACCACTAGAGGGTGTTAGTTCACATATTTCATATAGATAACACTGTGCTCGTGCACGTGAAGTAATCTGGGAGCAGGCACTGATTGGTTAGACTGCAAGTCTGTCAAAAGAACTGAAAAAGGTGCAGTTTGCAGAGGCTTAGATACAAGATAATCACAGAGGTTAAAAGTATATTATTATAACTATGTTGGTTATGCAAAACTGGGAAATGGGTAATAAAGGGATTATCTATCTTTTAAAACAATAAAAATTCTGGTGTAGACTGTCCCTTTAAAGGGACATACATATACAAAATGTGTTGGAAAAAGAAAGACATGTAAATAACTTTAACAAAGAGATTCATTCATATATTGTACATATCTAAATATTTATGTATGTATTTACATATCTTTATATGTGTGTAAATATGTATCTATGTATTTATATATGCATATATGTATTTACTGACATATATATTTACATAAAAACACATAAATACATATGTATACATATATATATATATATATATATATATATACATATATATATATATATATATATATATCTTTACCTATGTATAATCATATAGCTATAAGTATAGAAATATAGTGTACCAAAAAACTATCATATATATATATATATATGTGTGTAAGAATAAATAGAACATATTCTTCTATGTGAATTATTCATATTTCATGTCAGGTTAGCACACTTGAGAAAATGCAATCGGGTTTGCGCAAGAGTTAGGGTGTTCATTTTTTCCCACTTTTCATGCTCCATTGTAGACTATGGGGAAATACGTTAACGCAGCGGTGATATTAAAAATTCAGCTTTATGTGCGTGAGCGAAAACTTTTTGCTTTCAACTTGTAATACGCGTGCTGAACGACGTGCACAAAAATCCAAAGTCTAGTGGGTTTAACACGCGAGTGGGAGTGCAAACCTCTGCTCTACATGCAATTTAGCCCTATGAGTTTAACCTATGCTCAGGGGCTGCAAGCTTCTGAGCAGGACTTTCCCTATGTGTTTTATCCCCTTTGCAAAGTTAAACAGATAATGAACACCAATGCAAAAATTACACACTTCAATGAATATTAGCATCATCATGTCATTTTTGCTTAAGCTATTTCCTTTCAATTAATGTTTAAGCAAATTTCATGCTTTGATTTGATGCAGGCCCACTCAAATCTAATTTTCAGCAGTTCCGTCATTGGGAAACATATCAGTTAATTCATCCAAAGCTCCATCCCCAGAAATCCTCAATTTTATTTACCTAACATTCACACTAACCACTGAAGCCTGAAACTATACTATGCTTGAGTGATAGTCTAGGGAACAATAATATCTGCATGTCGAATAGCAGGGCTGCATGAAATCCCTCATATAATAGACTTCTCGCTGCTACTCAGTAAAATTCATGTTGAGTATCACTTGAGTGCTGAGCCAAGGGTGTGTAAAACAATCAGATTGGCTAAAAGGAGAATGAAAATTCATTGCAAAGAAATCTCAACACGCGCAGGGTAAACAATTTAAGAAGGAAAATATTGAAATACTAGAATGTAAGAAACCAGGAATGGTGTCCGGAGGAAGCAAATCCCCCCCCCCCCCCCGGAGGTTTACTCTACCTATAGTAATTCTTCTCGATATACTGCTTTAAATCTATAGTACCCTGATTTCTTATTTATTTTTTACCCAGATTCACTTCAATTAACTTTAATTACATTCCAGTCTCAGTGTAAATAAACTTAATCACAATCTGGTCTCAGAGTAATTAACCTTTGTCCCAACCAAACCTCTCTGTATTTGTTATGAACCAAACCTCCAGACTAAAAAGAAAAGGTCTGGGAGGCATTCTGTCTGACAGGGAGGTGTGGAAATTTGAACCTGTGGCTCTGCGCTTTACTATTCTGTTTGCCTATGTATGGAGCCACAGTCAGTTCAAGAAGTTTCAGAAGTTTGAGAATTATAATGCAATATCATGCAGCTTAAAAGAGCAGCCAAAAGAGTATTTGTTTTACTTGTAATTACACCTGTGCAAAACACAGGTGCTCTCAATTTTGGATTTACTCAGAGCCAACCCTGTGCAAAGCCTTCCTATTTAAGGCTGGCTATTAGGCTGCACAGGGTCTTCACATTGATTCTGTTTTTTCACAAGCCAGAAAATTACCTGCCTTGACTGGACCTGGTCACCTAGGTCCCTGCACTTCAGTCCCTACCTGGGGGAAGACTTTACTTTTGAATCTGCATCTCTGTTTACAAGTTTGTTTCCTGCTTTATACAGATTCCTGCACTTCAGTTCCTACCTGGAGAAAGACTTTACTTTTGAATCTACATCTCTTTTTACAAGTTTGGTTCCTTGCCACTCTTGGACTCCTGGCATTTGTGGACAACACATCCCTGAATAATTTGTACTTAATTTACCTGCAAGTATATTTCATTCTAAGAATTGTGTTATTTAAATAAATATCGGTTACTTTTCAATCTACATGGCTTCTACTAATCTCCATTTAAAGCAACTGTTCCAGACAATGAGGCTCTCACAAATTATCCTGAGACAGAACATGACAGTAATTGTCACCTTGAATTGGTGGTTTTTCTGGTTCTACTGCATGATTGTCCCTAAAAATGATATCCACCAGCTGGAGCCTTCTACTGAACCCCCACCAAAAAACACAAATTCTTAAGCATGGAAGAAAATGTCTAACATCTAATATTATTCAAATACCTAACAGCTCCATTAACACCTAAAGATTGCTGAATACTAACCCACCAAAACAAAATACTACATTTAAAAAAATTATCAAAATGGCCATTTGTAATCATAGTTCCAGCATCATCTATCCTCAGCTTCTTCGGGCTAATAGCAACAGGGTCTCCCATCTTGGAAAGCTGTTAGGTTTATTGAGGTGGGCTTAGAACAATGCAAATGGTTGTTTATTTTTGACCATTCCATGAGCGCTAGGGCAGTAAATTGAGTTTATTTTAGGTGATGCTGTGAAAAAGATTTTGACACATGCACCGCAAACAGCTCTGCGTAATAACACACATAAAATATTGTCTCTATACTGGTAAAGTGGTTCAATAGAATATAGTAGCTGTCTCAACTGCTTGAGAACTGTCACAGTACATAAACTGTTGTAAAGTTTTGTGCCTTGAAGATGATTGAGTGTAAGCTGCTATTTAAAAAGACAGGGTTGTTGAACCTGTTGCTATCAGTAGAGGTAAGAATAGCATCTGGCCCAAAATATATTAAAATCATTTAC